>NW_026067976.1:6339714-6414783 GCF_014885135.2 Alexandromys fortis | reverse complement strand
CCCCCAGCGGTGAGCCATGTGGCATCAGCGGGTGAGAGGTGAGAGACAGACTGATAGGTACGCTATACAGAGTGAGGTTGGATATTTATTAGTGGTTATGGAAGGAAAGGGAGAAGAGGAGAAGAACAGAGAGGCAGAGAGAGGGGAGAAGAGGGGGGGAGAGAGAGAGGGAGAGAGAGGGAGGAGAGAGAGAGAAAGGAGAGACCGAAGCTGCCTCTGAGAGAGAGAGAGAGAGAGAGAGAGAGAGAGAGAGAGAGAGAGAGAAGAAAGAGACTAAGCCTGGAAGCTGAAGATCAGCTTGCCTCAGCAGATGGGGGAGGGGGTGGGCATGGCTTGTCTCTTAAAGAGACAGATCATTACAGGTGGGCTCTTGACCAGATGATTAACCTACCCAACTCTTTAGGGAGGAGACATGGCATGTCTTTCTGAAGTAGATTAGTTCTTTTGGGCAGGAAATGGCTTTCCCTTAATGGGCCTCCGATACCACTGTAACAATAATCCCCTGTGGGGAAGTGGCACTATTCTCTTGTTAGATTGATATGGTATGCCTGTTAAATTGCTTTCTAAACTTTGTGTGTGTGTTTATAGATTATTGCTCTTGTTATCCTCAATTGGTTATGACAGGGAAACTTCTTTCTTGCAATGAAAAATATACTACAAAGACTCATAACTGCTCAGGATCAGAGACTATTGTTCTGCCACAGTGGCCCAGTACTCAGCCATGAATGGAATAACCAGACATCTATAGCAATAGCTCAGAGAATGTTGCAGGAGAAGTAAAGAATATAAGAGCCAGAAGAAAGGATAGCATCATGTAGGTGTTTCCTCTGAAACATTCCCTACCAAAGGAAGGAGGGAAACTCATACAACATACAAGGTCCAGGGAGGTCCTGAAACTTACATGACTCACAAGGTCCTTCTCCAAAGTTATAAAAGCACTAAGTCATTGCTGAAGAGTTTCTGGTTTGCCAACCTGCCTGTAAGTTGTGTAGGAGGTGCCAGGGAAGCAGCTGTTGTGAGTCACTCATTCTGGGGTTTTTCTTTGGTGGGGCAGCTGACTTTGAGTTACCCATACTCCAGTAAGCAACTGCTCCACCCATACTGCTGTAATTAGCCATAGTGAACTTACTATTTCTTTAAGATAGACTTGGGTGAAATATGTGTTTTTAGTCTGTTGTTGGTACAATAACCAAGGTGAGCAGACATTTGCTCAAATCTCCTCAGAAAAAGTCATGCAACAAGAAGCCTCAGTTTCCCTTCCCCATGACTTCTTCACAGGGATCCCTGAGTAGCCTCACAGGATGGTTAGCTTTTTACTGAGCAAAAAAAATCTAAGAGAATGCAGAAGCAGGTGCCTTTTATTATCTGCCCTCAGACATCACACTATCTTCTCTACCTTGTTCTAGTCCATCATCTGACTATATATGGGTAGGAATCACCAAAGCCCTGAAGTATGAGAGCCAGCCATGATAAGCTAAGTATGGGCAGGTCATCCACAGGAAGTTCTTCCAACCATTATCACCTTCCAGAGTAGGACTCAGCCATCAATAAATTTAAATAGAGGCCTGAGTCTCAGTAGTTTACCCTGAAGCAATACCTGGCTGCAGGAAGAACCACAAGCTGAGATTATGCAAGCACCACCCAAAAACAGACCAGCCAAAGGAAATGCCTAGCATTCCAACCACTGTAGATAGGACCACCTGCCAGCACACACTCACCAGGACACCCCTAGACAAATGTCATCCAATCAGGGGTCCTGAACCTCAGAAACCCTTCACCCCCACCTTTACTACTATAAAAACCCGATTTTAACTGAGCTTGGACCTCTCTGTTTATTCCAATACATTGGACATGCAGAAAGACAGTCTTTGCAAACTTGCATAAAATAAAGGCTCTTTGCTTTTACATATGGGACTCGGTCTCCTTGTTGGCTTTTGCAGGAACTTCATGGATTTGGGCATAACATGAAGCATAAGAATCGTCTTAGAACTGGCTACTGGGCTCAATGTTTAAAAATTAAAAATAACTTGAAAGACAAATGAAATTTATTAAATGCAGATGCTCATAAGAGTGAGTTTTTAAGCTGGGCATGGTATCATATACCTTTAATTTCAGCACTCAGGAAGTAGAGGTAACCAGATCTCAATGAGGCCAAGGGGAGTTTGAGGTCTCCATGCTCATTTCTACACCAGACAAGGCTACACAGTGAGACCATGTCTCCAAAAAAAGAGGTGAATGATTATTATTATTTATTTATTTAAATAGAAAACTTGCAATTTTCAATAGATGACTCAGTTGTAAAAAAAATAGCCTACTTCCAACTAACCTACAAAACATCAATTGCTTAAGTAAAGCACATTTATAACTGACCATGAGAAAAGTATTTTCATACATCTTTTTTCTTCATACATGTCTTAACAATAAAACATAGTCAAAGATGTTAGGAGGTTCCTACATTATGAAAATATCATAGTGTACATGAACAGACTAAGACAGCCAGAGTATCTTATGTGACATAATTTTAAGGGACCACCATCATGTATGTGATTTGTTCCTAACTGGGATGTCATCATGTGGTCATATCTCCTTCCTCTGACTGCCTTCAAGTCTTGGAGCACTTTTGCCTTCAGGGTTCAACGTTCTGGAAGCGTCCTTGTGTGGCTGAATCTTGATTTCTTGAAATCTATAGAAACAAAGTTTTACAGACTATAGAATGATGGTGCCGTGTGGTTTTTCTTCTTTACATGAAGCAAGGCTGACATCAGTTAGGGGGAGGACGTCAGCTTTTGGAAGTCTTAGACGCTAATACTTTACACTAATACTGCTAAAGCCCCAGGCAGAGATTTTAGTCTTCCCAACTCTACTTGGTCAATTTAAGGCTAATACCATTGATTTCACCTATGAGCCGCTGTAGCTGTGGCGTGTCTGTGCTGGGCAAAGTGCCAGAGAAAATGCCCCTTACTTATGGGGGCTACCATTCTTGTCAGCATAGACATCCCTCTTTCAGAACTTAGCAATACCACACCCCCGTCTCTCACACTATCCCACCCGTGCCCCACTCCCCACACACACATCTAGCATTACTTGGCTGAGTTCAGCATCTCCCTTTCACTTTCTTCTTTCTCTTCCCCCAGGAGCAAAATATCAAAAGCCTCTAGATTACACTTAGCTACCTATTTCTAAGGCAAGAGGCCTCTTCTCAAACACTATAACTTTGCTATTCTCTTAGTTCTCTACAAATTTAGTACCCATGTAACACTTACTTAACTCTCAGTTACACAACCTACAAATTCACTTCCAAGACTATTTTGTGTACCAGTAGGAGAGACTGTATCAAACCTGGCTGAGGACAGTGCAGCAGAAACACAGTGCACCTGATCATTACAGGAACCATCCCTGAAGGAATCAGACATAAACAAGTCTATCCACTTGGTTTTAGATTTCTTTAAAAAAAGTATTTTTTGAGACAGAATTTCATGTAGCCCAAGATGGCCTCAAACTCCCTAGGTAGCTGAAGATATCCTTGTATATCTGATTCTTCTGCCTTCACCTTCCAAGTGTTGGGATTACAAGTATGTGTCACCTTGCCAGTGAGGGGGGTGAATAAAATTGTGAACAGTATTTATAATGTTTATCATTACTCTAATATATATTTAGGTTTTGAATGAACATGATATTTCTAAAGGAATGATGTCATTTTTCCATCTTTTTAATCTTATTATTAAAATACTTTTCTGCATATATTTTTATAATCCTGTACATGCCTGGTGCCCATGGATGCTAGAAGAGTATTTGGGATCCCCTGAGACTGGAATTACGGAAGTTAGAAGCCACTATGCAGGTACTGAAAATTTAACTCAAGTCCTCTGGAAGAGCAACAGTGCTCCCATCCATTGGGACATTGATGAACCATTCTGCCTCAGTCTCTGAAAAACAGCAACCAAGTCTTTGTTTTAAAAAGTTGTTATGAACATATTGCAACCCTATCTTTATTTCAAAAGGTTATTATAAACACCTGTTGTTATTGCTACCTTGTTATGACTACCTTGTTATGTTTTGCTTCTAGAACCCCATCTATTTGCCAAATCCCACATTTGAAAACCCCTATGCTTCAGCTACAAAAACCCTTATCTCCCTCATGTTCAATACTGACCCCTTAAGCCCTACCTTAGGGAGAGACAGTCCATGTACATGAATTAAAAAAAAGCTTGCTTTAATAATTTGACCTTGATGTTTTGGACTGGCAATTTTTCTCCTTGAATCTTTGAGATTAACACCATCTCTCCAACCTCTTATTTATTTATTTTGTAAATATTTATTTTATTTTAATGATGTGTATATGTGGAGGAGAATAGGTATGTCCCTGTATGAGTGTAGATGCTCTCAGAGTCCAGAAGAGGGTATCAGATATCCCGGAGTCAGGGTTGTGGGTAGTTAGGAGCTGTCTCATGTGGGTACTAGGAACTGAGCTGCGGTCCTCTAGAAGAGGAGATTGTAATCTTAACCACTAATGAAAGAATTTTGTCGATTGCGTTGGGTGGGCTACTCAGTCTAGGGGTTTGTAACCCACCCTGCAATCAGTTATTCCAGGGTCTCGGAGGGGCGCTACCTGGAAGGGAATGAGCTAAAACAGAAGAAGGAGGCCAAGCAGATTTGTCAAAGCCTCCGTTTATTAGGGACGGGTTACAGTTTATATATGGTAAGGAATGGGGGGCAGGGCATGGGATCTCGCCACGTGGTCCTGGTCACGTAGGCCAGGTTACATTCGGACAGGTAGGCCAAGAAGTTACAAGTTGCCACACCTAGTTCCCTGGATAGCTGGAATGTGAGGCGGGTTCCGCTAACAGATTAGCAGTTAATTGGGTGTGGTGGAAGGTTCTCAATAGAACATAATTATGGGTGTGGGGTTCTCTGCAGACTCCCCAGGGTGATGGTTCCTGTAATGATTTTTAGGGGGGAAATGGCTCGTGACAGAGTTGTTTTTTTTTGTTTTGTTTTGTTTTTTTTTTTGGTGGAAAAGTATCTTGGCAACTGGGGCCAAGGAATACCACAAAAATCACACCTCACAACAGACCTGATGCAAGAGATTTATTGCAGGACTGGGGGAGGATGCAAAATGGCTGCCTCTGAGCAGGCAGAAGACAGCAGTCAATGTGGTGATGGCAGACTTTATTGGGAGGAGCAGTGTAGAGCATGTGCATAGGGAAAACCGGGCAAGGCAATAGTGGCAACATTGGTGGAAGTGTGTCCCGTTGGCAGGTAGTAATGGTGCCCATTGACACTGAGTCATTGAAGGTAGGGTGGGGGTGGGAAAGCACCTGGTTCAGGAACGTGTGTGGTTCTTAGTTGATTAACAACTAGGTCATCTTTCACCCACTCACCCACCCCCAATTTTTTTTTAATGTGACACCTTCTTATGTAGCCTGGATTGGCCTTGAACTCTTGGTAATCTTGCCTCAGTCTCCTGAATGCTGGGCTACTAACCATACACTACCACTCCCTGTTCAAATCTACCCAGCTAGAATAGCTTCTTTGAGTGTTTTGAACCTTCCACTGACAACACATTGAGGCATATTTAAAGCATATTCACGAAATCTTAACCAAGAAACACAGAATGCTACACACATAGAGCCCACACACGTTTCTGTTCTCACCACACAGCATGGTTGGGAGGGTTTAGAAAACAAAAATGCAGAACTATTACTATGCAGGGGAAGGAGACTGTTGGCTGACTCAGACTTAGTCACCCTCTGTGAACAATGACATCTCTGCTCATTTCATTGCAAGTGAAACTGTTTTCACAGTAAATTCAAGT
Organism: Alexandromys fortis; assembly: GCF_014885135.2. Classification (NCBI taxonomy): domain Eukaryota; kingdom Metazoa; phylum Chordata; class Mammalia; order Rodentia; family Cricetidae; genus Alexandromys; species Alexandromys fortis. The sequence goes on along the minus strand of NW_026067976.1, from coordinate 6,408,968 downwards.
CCTCAGTCATGATCACACACCATGGGCCGTTTGAGGTGGCAGATGAGAGCATGAAGCTGGATCCCTAATCCCACAGCTCTCAACAGCAAGAAGCAGAATGAAGGGGAGAGCCCTGCAGTCCTAACTCTGTCCTAGAGAACATTGCAAACTCAAAAGAGAGAGAGAGAGAGAGAGAGAGAGAGAGAGAGAGAGAGAGAGAGAGAGAGAGAGGAAGGAAGGAAGGAAGATAAATTTCTGAGACATCTCCATAAAGATATCCAAAGGGGCTGTACCAGCTTGCATTCCCATCAGCAATGCAGAAGTGTTCCCTTTACCCCACATCCTCTCCAGCATAAGCTGTCATCAGTGTTTTTGATCTTGGCCATTCTTAACAGGTGTAAGTTAATATCTCAGAGTTGTTTCGATTTGCATTTCTCTGATGACTAAGGAAGTTGAGCATTTCCTTAAGTGTCTTTCAGCCATTTTAGATTTCTCTGTTGAGAGTTTTCTGTTTAGGTCTGTACTCCATTTTTTATCGGGTTATTTGTTCTTTTGATGGCCAATTTCTTGAGTTCTTTGTATATTTTGGAGATCAGCCGTCTGTCTGATGTGGGGTTGGTGAAGATCTTTTCCCATTCTGTAGGCTGCTGTTTCATCTTGTTGAATGCGTCCTTTGTTTGTGGTAGATCTAGCTGTCTAGCTAGTGATAGCTTCTTATTGCTTGGATACTGACTACATGGGAAGAACCAGCCTGCCTCCAACTTATTGTAAAGACAAACCAGGTTTATTCCTGTGTGTGATTAAACTTCTGTTTCTCAGTGCTTGGGCTATGCCCTGCCTATAACCTGTTAAGTTTCAAACCCAGAACAAAGGCTTGGTGCCTATTTAACAAAGTGGACCTGACCACCAGGTTCTCCTAGCATCCCTCAGTCCCTACCCATTATAGGGAATGGATTGCAGCATACCCCTCCCTCTGCACTGCACTCTCAGCCCAGAGGCTGTACTGCCTGTCCTCTAGAGGCAGTTCCTTATATAAACCAGACATTTTGGTTACATACCCATTTTGGCCCTTTGTTTTCTGGCTGCTGCACCTGGTTCCCTTTTCTCCCCTCTTCCCTCTCCCATATGGCCCAGCTCCATCTGGTCATGCTCACTCCAGACTCTCCCAGAAGTCCCTGCCTCTAACTGTGCTCTCACGTATCTACAATAAACTTTCTTGGTGCGGGAGAATTGTCTGTATTCTGTCAATCATGTTTTAAATACACACTGACGTATAGGCCAGGAAGGAAGTATAGGCAGGAAAACCAGACAGGAAGTAGAAATGATGCAATGAGAACAGGAGAATTCTGGGAAGGAGGAAGATTATTCCACAGATCACCGAGGAAGCAGAATGTGACCTGCTAGATGAAAAAGGTAATATAAGTCATAAGAGCTAATAAGTAGCCTGAGCTAATGGGCTAATCAGCTTATAACTTATGGAGACCTCTGTGTGATTTTCTTTGGGGCTTGTCGGCTGTGGGGTATCGAGTGGGACAGAAACCCCAACAAGCAGGCCCGGCCTTCATGTTACACTTTCTCCTCCACCATATCTAGAAGCAGCCATGGTCTTTACTTTTTATTTCTGTTTTTTGAGGATTCACATCCAAGGCTGACCTCTAAAACCCTACCTTAATAAAGAGCTTGCTTTAATAATTAATTTTGGCCATGATTCTTTGAGTAGGTGGTTTTTCTCCTCTCATCTGTGAGATTAACACAGGCTCTACTGCATTTCCATGGCCCATCCTCACAGTCACCGTTTAAGACTCCCTGACCATTCTATATTTTTATTCCTTTTGCAGCCATACTAGAAATTGGCTCAAATAATCTTTAGACAGAGGAGAATAAACAGATAATTTAAAATAATCCTGTCAGGCCAAGCATAGTGGTGCATGCCTTTGATTCTAGAAAGGCATATTGGGGGAGGCCATTTGTTTGTTCCCAGTTGCCTAGATGCTAAATAATCACTCAGAAACTATACTATTTGTAATACTGTTTGGCCAGTAGCTTAAGCATTTTTCTAGCTTGCTCTTATATCCTAAACTAACCCATTTCCATTAATTTGTGCATCATCATGAGGTCATGGCCTACTGGCAAAGTTTCAGCATGTCTGTCTCTGGTGATAGCTACATGGCTTCTTCCTGACTCCACCTACTCTCTATATGTCTCTTTCAGCCTGGCTTTACTCTGTTAAGCCATTAGCCAAAAGCAGCTTCTGTATTAGCCAATGGAAATAAAACAATATTTACAGCATTTATTACTTCCCACATCACCGGCAGGTGGATCTTTGTGTGTTTGAAACTAGCCTGGTCTACATAATGAGTTTTAGGCCAGCTAGGGTTACACAATAAGAGTCTGTACCAAATAAATAAACTAACAAACAGTGATACTATGGTAGTCTGGATGGGAAATATTTCCACAGGCTGGTGTATTTGAACACTCGGTTCTCCGTGGGTGTCACTGTTTAGGGAGGTTATGGAGCCTTTAGGAGACAGTGCCTTGATGGAGAAAGTACATCACTGAGGCCAGGCTTTGAAGGGTTATAGCCACTTTATATTCTTTCTGCTTCCTATGTTTGGTAAAAATGTGATTGGCTGGCTTCTTCTCCTGCCACCATGCCATGCCTTCCCAACTATGATTGACTCTATCCCTCTGGAACCATAAGCTAAAATAAACCCTCTCTTCCTAAAGTTGCTTTTGATCATAGTGCCTTTCACACAAGCAAAAGAGTAGCTAACAGAGTCTTTTTCCTTTCCCAAGGTTCTGGAAAGGCAACATCAGTCAATAATCACTAATATCCACATCAGTGGATCCTCCTCCATACTCAGCGTTAGAACAGTCTCATTCCAGAACCAGGTGTTCCCCATCCCCAGGACACCTTCAGTCATTACTAAAGGCCAATGTGACACATCAACACCATTGAGTGTTCTCTCACATGTTCCACACCACCTTATTGTGGCCTCTCCTCTCTCTCTCTCTCTCTCTCTCTCTCTCTCTCTCTCTCTCTCTCTCTCTCTCTCTCTCTCTCTCATCCCCACCCAGAAGCAGCCTTTTACCAACCCCTTGTAGCTGGAATTTTCTTTAGGCCATCAACCAGCTCCCAAATGAAGACGTGGAGACTTATTAATTATGAAAGCTTGGCCTTAGTTTAAGCTTGTCCCACTAACTCTTTTAACTTAATTTAACCTATTTCTTTTCATCTATGTTTTTTCTTGGGGCTTTTTAGCTTTCTTTCATTCTGTAGATCCTACTTTCCTGATTCCTCCATTTCTGGATGGCTGGCCCTGTCATCTCCCCGTTGTCTCCTTTTCTTCTCCTATCCCTAAATTCTTCCACTTATTCTCCCTGACTGGAAGTCCCTCCCATACCTCCTCCCTTACTATTGGCCATTCAGCTTTTTATTAGACCAATAAGGTATCTTAGGCAGGCAAGAAGAAACAACAACTCATCTACAACATAAACAAATATAACATATCTTTACATAGTTAAACAAATGCAACACATCTTTGCATAGTAAGACAAATACCCCCAAAACACTCACTCCCAAATCTCTTGCGTAAGGTCTGTTTGATGGTGTAATCTTTTCGACATTCCTCAGCCCTCCAATCTCCAGGATCCTTCACTGCAAAACCCTTACATTGGTGCTGTGACTCAGATAGGCCCTCCTGGTACCTGTGCTTCTCCTCAGAGTCTGAGCCACATCAGGACACTACTTATTCACTCCACTCACAACAGACCCATGCCCTAGCCCACCATTCACTTGGCCCTCCATCCATCACTGGCAATTGGTAAGTGATTCCTCTCAGTCAGTGTAAACACTTTTCTGCATTTTGGGTACTCTTGGAGGTAGAGGTACACACTGCATTTCCCTTTTCCTTGGAGTCTTCAATTTTGAGCTTGGTTTTTATCTTTTAGCTTCAGTTGAAAGCTCTGGTACAAGGCACTGAGCCTCCTTGGGCTGTTATCTCTGACCCTCATTGAGTACAGTGTTGGCCCCCTGAATGGCTTGTGTCTTCATCATCCAGTCCATCTTGGGCCCTGGGGATGCTGTAGACTACAGACTTAGGATGTTCCTCTCTTCCTCACCCACAGGAATGGCATCATCCATGCTTTCTGGCTCCCCTTTGGGGTGCCTTTTAGAAAACTTCTAGCTTCTCTACCTGGCACTCCACCTGAAGGGCCCCAAATCTATTCATTTTTGCATCAAATCTGGCCTCAATTTCCCTTAGATAATCAATCCAAATGTGGCCGACCAGTAACACTCTAGGTCCCAATATTATTTGAGACCTTTGCAAGTACTGCAAGTGATAGGGGTGGGGTTGAGAAGAGGTTCCCCATTCTCTATCTCTCTTTTCTTAGCTCCAAGTCCTATTTGTTTTTGTCTGGTTTCCCCCATACACTGTGTAAATGTCCTATCTTTAAGTTGTTATTTATGGATCTGTAAGCTTATTGCAAAGTGGGAGCCAGGAGCCAGACATAGAAAGAAGGGGGGAGAAAGCAAAAGAGCAGGCTAGCCGTAGTGTGTACATACGGGGTACACCCTCATTGGCTTGTGTGTCTCTCTGCTCCTCCCTGAACACCCTCTCCTAAGATATGCCCAGATCATTTGCTGGCTTCCACCACCTACAAAAAATGATTACAAATTCTAGAGTCCAATTCTTCAGCTATCACTTCTTCCCTGTACTTACTTTCTAACTGTTTGTCTTTCATCTCTCCGGGCTCTGGCCTGCTATGTCCTCCACATGGACACCTTCTGTAGCCTGCTACGCCTCTGGTTGACTACACCCACAAGGGCATCTCTCTTTTATGTTGTGAGTACCCTGGCCTTCCTTGAGGAACTGCCTGCTAACTCACACAGCTTCTTTAAGTCCTCTGGGCCTCTGCCACCTTGTCCCTCCTGTCTCTCAGCTCAATCCTGAAAGTCCTGCAGCTTCTCTACACCTTTATGGCTTCCACAATATACTTCTTCTTTGGGTGGAGTTTCTGCTTGTTCTTTCTTATCCCTTAACCGTTCCACTCTTTGTCTATGCCATAAGTGTCTCTTTAGCTCCTGGAGCCTGTTACACCCTTGGGTACCCATCAGATGGCCAATTTTCTCTTGGCTCTGGCCTGCTATAGCTGTCAGCAACTCTCTACTAAAGACACTTACTAGTTTCCTTTCCCCTGAGTGCTCCTAGCTTTCTCTCACCTTCTCCTAGGAACTGCAATCTGTCTGTAGTCCAACTACACTGTCTCTTGCTCCATACTGCAGCCCCACAGCTCTCTTGTAGAGTTTATAGAATATCTCTCCTCCTCCTCAGACTAAGAAGAAAAAAAGTGTATAAAAGAGAGAGAGAGAGAGAGAGAGAGAGAGAGAGAGAGAGAGAGAAGAGAAGAGAAGAGAAGAGAAGAGAAGAGAAGAGAAGAGAAGAGAAGAGAAGAGAAAGAATAGAGAAAGGAAGGAAAATATGGCCAGATGTATGGTTACATACTGATGCATGGGTTGTAGCCACTGGTTTGGCTGATAGTCAGGGCCTTGGAAGGAGCATAATTACAAAAGGGGTGAGAAAAACATTTGTGGGAAAAGTATATGGGGTAACTCTGTCTAGATAGTCAGAGGACACGAAAACTCTTCATAGCTCTCTCTAGATGGTCAGAGGACCTGAAAACATTTGTCCCCATGTGAATGTTACACGTCTCTAGATGTACAACAACAGCTTCTAATGCTCCTGAAACTTCACTGGTGAGAGCTGCCCCCAGATCTGTCCCACCCTTTTGTTGTCTGTCCAAATGACTAAGAAAAACTCAACCCTGAGCCAAATAACGACAAGATGCTGACATGATATAAGTCACCCCTTTGCCACCCTGGCCACATAAGGAATAATCTGGGAAAGTCTTTCGAAACTGTGGCCTAGATCCCTCTCGTTATGATTCATTTGTCTGAACTGAGCCAAGGCATTAATAATGCATGAACTCTACAGAGACTAACTCGTACCCAAGCTACACATAACTGACTTGCCTATGTCGTAACTGAGAAATCCAATGAATACACTTGTTAGTTGTTTTTACTCTTTGTTCTTTACTCTTTGGGGACCCACCATCTGGCTCCTAAATAAATCACACACAGTCTTACTCTTTCTTATAAATGTCTGGCCTTAGCTTATTTCTAACCAGCTTTTCTTAAATTATCCAATCTACCTTTTCCCTCTGGGCTTTTACCTTTCTCTATTTCTGTATATCTTTTCTTTATTTCTTTATTTCTTATTTTATGTCTGGCAGGGTGGCTGGGTGACTGGTCCCTTCTTTTCTCGCTCATCAATCTATTCTCCCAGATCTCTCCTCCTATTTATTCTCTCTGCCTGCCAGCCTCGCCTATCCTTTCTCTTGCCTTGCTATTGGCTGGTCAGCTCTTTATTAGACCACTCAGGTGTTTTAGACAGGCAAAGTAACACAGCTTCACTGAATTAAACAAATGCAACATAGAAGAATGTGAGATATCTTTACATCATTAAACAAATATTCTGCAGCATAAATACATGTAACACATCTTAAAATAATATTCTGCAACATGCAGGAAGTGGCTTTAGTTTTCAGGTCTCAATGTGGTATGACTAGTATGAAGGCAGGCAAATGCAACCATGATTGACTGAAAAAAGCAAGAGTGAAAGCAAGCATTAGGAGCTGGAGATAGCAGCTCATACCTGCGTGTTAAACATGAAAGGTCCCCCATAGGCTTATGGGCCTGAGCACGTAGTGTCCAGCTGGTGGTGCTGTTCTGAAGGTCGTGGAACCATTAAAAAATGAAGCCTTGCTGGAGAAAGAAATCATAGGAGAATGGGGGTGAGATTTGGTAACTTGGCCTTACTTCCTGTTCTCTCTCAGCTTCCTGACCACCCCACACTCCTACCATACCTCCTGCCATGAAGGACTATATTCCTCAAGGACTGTAAGCCAAAAAAAAAAAAAAAAAAAAAAGAGCTTTTTTTTTCCTTAAGTTTATTTCTTAGGGTTTTCTCTCATAGCAACAGGAAAAAAAATACACCTGTCTTCCAACTACTTGAGAAAATGAGGCAGAACAACAAAGAGGTCAAAGAAAGTTTGGGCTACATAGCAAGACCCATCTCAAGAAGACAAGAGAAGAACCAAAGCTAAAAACAAACACTGAGGACACATGTTCAGTAAAAGTAGATGATAAAAGAAAAGCAGTTTGATTGGCTGTGTCTTAAGCACTGGGTTCTTTTAACACTTGCAGTGTGGGGGAGAACAGAGTGGTCAGAGGGTAGATTGTTAAAGTACTCATGGTATCAAAAGGCAGGGGCACACTCAGCTAAAGTGAGCTCTGGCATGCAAAATTATTCCACCCAAAGGAAGTCAACAAGCTGCCATACTCCACTCCAGGGTAAGAAGTATTCCAGGCCAGTGACATGGCTCAGGGGTAAAGGTACTTCAGCACAAGCCTGAAGACCTGGATTCAGTCCCTGAAGTCCACAGTCAAAGGAAAGAACCAGCTCCAGAAAGTCGTCCTCTGATGGCCATGCATGTGCCACGGAACATGCGAAGCACACACATAACAAATGGATTTTTTAAAGGTGTGTGTGTGTGTGTGTGTGTGTGTGTGTGTGTGTGCACGCTCTATTGACTACATGCCAGAAGAGGTTCCCACTACAGATGGTTGTGAGACACTATGTAGTTGCTGGGAATTGAACTCAAGACCTCTGGAAGAGCAGCCAGTGCTCTTAACCACTGAGTCATCACTCCAGCCTACAAGTGGACTTTTTAAAGGACTATTTTTAGAAAAACTGACCCAGCGAAGAGACTGTCTCAGAACATCTGGTCAGTCCTCACTGGTCTGGTTGGTATATCTGAGGAAGAATCTCAGATCTTTCACTGCTTCATGGAAGTATGCTGTCTGAGCAAGCTATTGTCTTCCTGGGGTTGGGGAGTGTGGTTGACAACCAGAATAGAGAGAGGGTGGGATCAAGACATTTATTTATGTTTGGTTGGAGGCTCTGTAATGCTCTGAGAGAGAAAAGGATGTTGTATCCTATTTGGAAAGTTGATGATTATGCCAGGTGGTTTTATATGAACTTGATACAAGTGTGGTGGATATTTTGTTTGTATTCTAACAAATAAGTTTTCATGAAAGTCAGAGGGTGGAGCTAGCCATTAGTTAACCATAGAGATCTGGAGGTCTGTATAGACAAAACAGGAAGTGATATGGCTGGGCAGAGAGAGAACTATAAGGTGGGCAGAGACAAGAACTCAGCCCTTTTAAGTCTGAGGATTTCATAGAGGTAAGAGCTTTAGTCGCTGGCTACTTTACTTCTCTGATCTTTCAGCTTTCACCCCCTAATATCTGACTCCGTTTTTGTTATTAAGACCAAGTAGAAGTTGTGCTACCCAATTGACCAGGGTACCTCAATTAATAAAATGCCTCTATTGCCAGGAAATAGTGGCACATGCCTTTAATACAAGCACTCGGGGGGGGGGGGGCAGAGACAGGGGAGTCTCTGAGTTTGAGGCAGCCTCGTCTGCAGAGTGAGTTCCAGGATAGCCAGGGCTACACAGAGAAACCCTGTCTTGAAAAACAAACAAAAAAGGAAAGAAAAAGAAAATGTCTCTGGCTCTAGTCAAGCCTATTTTCTTAATTAGTGATTGATGGGGGAGGCCCCAGCCCATGGTAGGTGGTACCCAGGTGGTACCCCTGGAATGGCTGTCCTGGTTCTATAAGAAAGCAAACTGACCAATCCAGAGGGAACAAGCCAGTAAGCAGCACCCCTCCATGACTGCTGCATCAGCTCCTGCCTCCAGGTCCTGCCCTGTTTGAGCAGCTATCCCGGCTTCCTTTGATGGTGAACTATGATGTGGAAGTGTAAGCCAAATAAACCCTTTCCTCTTCAGCTTGCTTTGGTCATGTTGTTTCATCACAGCAATGGAAACCCTAACCAGAACAATGATCTTTAAAGCAGTATTTATAGGAGGATGAGGTATGTTCCTGGAGAAATGCTAAGTGTTCCAAACTATGGGATTGACTTGGGCTGTGAGAGAAGCTGAGAGTGAAGAGGAGGCATTAGGACAAGAAGAATCCTTACATGGGTTGTGTGCAGGTGAGCAGTGAGAGTATGTGGAGAATAGAATGTCTCACCCCAAAAGTGAAAATCAGATCATGAGTAAAGATTCACATGTCTTTACTCATAGGAGGGGCTAGGTTTTAGGGGTTGAGAGGTAAGGCTATCTATCTCCATAAAAAGACAAAAAATGATATCATTGATCCTGAGTGTCCAGTTAAGAACAAATGAGTCTAAATGGAAAGATGGGTATTGACCTACCTGCAACTATGATGTTTGTTCTAGGTACATCCTGAGTGATGGCAATGGCTGTGAGGGCTTCTGAGTCTGGACAGATGTAACATCTCTTCCACATCAATCATTCATCAAAATATTCCACAGGCTTGCCAAGAGGCCAGTCTGATGCGGGCATTTTCTTAACTGAGGTCCTTCTCCCAGATAACTCCAGCTTGTGTCAAGTTGACAAAAAACTAACCAGCCCGGTTAGACATTGAGAATCCTGGCTCAGAGTTAGTGTTCGGAACAACTGGCCTCCACCCACGAGTTTAAAAACATTTCAATTCTCAATGTCCCTTAATGGTCCATGCTGGTTAGTGTCCCAGTAGAGTTCATGGGTCTGGACAAGCTTTGACCCAGGGTCCATCTTGACCACACTTAAAGCAAAGCTCTGGTGGCTTCCTGTTCAGCTGTCCTGGATGTGATTGTAATTAATTGGTATTTGACCTGATCTTTTTGTGCTTGCTGTATAGTTAATATTAAAGACTTTAAAGAGGTCCTTTTGAGTTTAAAGGCCATCCTCCAGTTTAGGGAGCATGTCTCAGTAGGATTAGGCGAAGCATGAGGTATGTAAACATAGATTTCCTGCCCTTGAATTCAGATCTAGAAGGTTATATTTGGGAAGCTCTGTAAGATAGGCCATGAGGGCAAGGGGGGGGGGTTCATTGGCCCTCTTGGTGATTTTTTAAGATCTTATCATAGTTTATTACAGTAAGTGAGGCCTTTTCCATACCCTGGAGCCCCGGGTGAGGAAGTGACATGCATACCAGATCTTCAGAGTTAGGCTGATAATTCTATCTAGGTTAGGTAGAGGGGACCACCTCATTACCAGGAGGGTGACAGTGAGGATCCTGGGAATGAAAAGAGTTTGAAAAAAAAAAAAAAACATTGCCAAAGCCCAGATATGGGATTTGCTTCTTACAGTATAGCAGAGAAAAAAATATCAACCTAAGTGTCCTGGAATGTTAGACTGTGAGAATTTAAGATGTGCTGGAATTCCTTGGTGAACCAGGTAGGATACCAGAAGACCACAGACATTTATTGATTCAGGAAAAATGAGGCGTGTGTGTGTGTGTGTGTGTGTGTGTGTGTGTGTGTGTGTGTGAACATGAATATCCCCTCGGACGCAGTAACTTGGAGATCAGAAAGGTTCTAGAAACCTCAGAGGATTGGGTTTTAAGCCAATGGCCGAAGGGAAAAGCAGTATGAGAGAGAGGCAAGAGTCAGGAGGGTGTTGGAGCTGGGAGAGAGAGGAGGAAACTGGCTCTGTGATACCATGGAGGAAAAAGAATTCAGGTCATTTGGTTAGTGGGACCAGAGAAGCAGGGGAGAAGGATGAAAAGGCAGTAAAGGGGCAAGGATAAGTAATTGAAAGCAGCTTAAGAGACATAAGGAGGGAGGGAGCATTAAAGGGTTAATCACCTAAAAGCCTCAGGTGGCCTAAGCCACTGTGGACAGGATGTGATGATGTCACCTGTGGAAGTTTCCGATAAGAAGACCCACACACCAAACCCGCTGGTATCTACCACTTCTAGGCTACAGGGGAGCTGACCTGTATGTGGAATCTTCCATCCCCACAGTTTCCCCTTTTCCATCCTATAAGACCCCAAGACCTCCATACCAGGTGAACACAGTTGGTTGTTCTGTGCTGCCTCCATTAATCCTGCTCTAACAAGCAGAGTCAGTGGGGCCAGAGCTGATCTTCCAGAAGAGAAGGTTATACCAAAAGTGCAGGTGTTTTGCCTCCTAGCAGGATTTGGAAGATGACTCAGTATTGACAGAGAGGGGGGTTGGTTGTAGACAACACAGAAAACCCAAATAACACAGAAAACTCTCAGACCGCTTTATGTCATGGCCATGAATGAATTTGCTTAAGTCTCTAAGAATAAGGTAAAGTCAAAGGTCCCATTTCCAAGCCACTGGCTGCCGTTAGCCAGTTAGCATACAGAAACGCTACAGACAGGCCAGACAGCATGAAAAGGAAGACTGACTTCCTAGGTCAAGCATCACACCCAGGATACAGCACTGTGAAGTTACAAAGAAGATAACTAAGCAGGGTGTGTCTTCAGGCAAGTGAGGTTGACCATTCTGAATTCGGTTGACTCAAGAAGGATTGGTGGAAATGGGGGGAGGGAAACAAGCAGCCTCCTGTTTCTCGGGTTCCCTTCCAGCCCCTGAACTCATAGGTCTGTCTGGACAAGGGAACAGACTGAAGCTCAGAGGACCTCTGACAAGTACCAAAATTCCTGGAACAGACAGACAGGTGTCTCTGAGGACCCGGGAGAATTATCAGAAGAGAGTCCAAGTTCTGGGTTAGAAGCAGAGAAAACAACAGCCTAGGAGGGGCCACACAGGACCCTACTGTGAAATTACCTCTCCCAGGTGTGTGAGCACCAAGATGTTAGGTTTGGGAAGGAAGGTTGAAAAGAAAGGCAGAGAGCCCCACTGTACTCTGGGTAAGAGGCTTATTAGCACCATTAGCACATCAGGGGTCAGAAATAAAGCTTTAGTCTACCCAGGGAACACAAGGTTTTCTTGTAATGTCCCTTAGGAAAGAAAAGGGGGAGGGGACATTATGCCACCAAGGTATAAAGTCCCCTGGACATTCCCACAGTAGGTTTAGAGAGTCTATGAATATAATTCCTTGTGCAAATCAATGAGATGTACCTATGTATGTACCTGGATATTCTGAGAGACCAGAAGTGCAGGGATTAGCTTTAGACAAGGCAGAAAGGACTTTGTCTTCCACAGATTCAAGAAAGAGAATGTAGATTTTAAAACTCTGCTGGAAAACCTGGTATCACATCACAGGCTTCACCACAAGGAGCTAAGGGTTTAGCATTCTCTTTATTCCGAAGTATCTTGAGTCTGCGAAGCACACGCCTGTAAGGCTGAGTCAAATTCCTGTCCTAATTCCTCCGTATTTTGTACAACAGTGGCTTGCAGACTTGCCCTAGCTGACTCCATTCGACAGTGCAGCATCTGGTTCCCTTTTTAGTGTAGAGGCAGACAGCACCAGCTGTCCCGCGCTGACCATGGAGCACAAACTGATAATAACCTATTCCTAAAAGAAAAAAGGTACCACCTGTTCGGTTGGAACCTCTAGCTCGCCCCTGAATGATCTGGAAAGCCCCATTCCTTTCTCTCTCTCTCTCTCTCTCTCTCTCTCTCTCTCTCTCTCTCTCTCTCTCTCTCTCTCTCTCTCTGCCCTGCCTGCTCAGAGAGTATCTGAACAAAGAAAAGGCACCAAAAAGCCCAGCTCCACATTCTTGGCAACTATTGCAACTTCCTCCCCTGTTGCTGCCAGCAGCCTAAATCCCTGCCTAAGCCCTCAGTGTTTGGCCATACTTGGGCACAAACCTATGACTGACACATTATTGCCCCTTGCCCACAATCTATATAATCTCCCTGCTTCAGTTGGGGGTGGGGTGCAGCTTCCCTGGCCTTGATCTCTGGGACTGGAGAATTCGCCCTGGAGTTGCTTTGCTCTAATAAACCTTTGTTCTACGTTTTTTTTTTCAATTTGGCTTACTGTGTCAGCAGAGAAACTTACCACTGGAGAGCAGAAAACCTATTACCATCTATAACGTTAACAAGCAGATTTAGAGCATAGAAGCATATGGAAATATTAAAACCATGTTGGAAAAAAACAGGCTGAGAACTTGTCAAGCAAGATGTTTGAAAGATTAGTGAAAGTTGGAAGTTGGGAGGACTAGTACACACCTTTAGTACCGGCCCTTAGGATGCAGAGACAGGAATCTCTGAGTTCAAGGATAGCCAGTTCCAGGCCAGCCGCGACTACATACTGAGAACCTGTCTCAAAAAAAAAAAAAAAAAAAAAAAAAAAAAAAGTACGGGGCTGCAGAGATAGCTCAGTGGTTATGACCACTGTCTGCTTTCCCAAAGAATTAGGGTTCAATTCCCAGCCCCCATGTGGCAGCAAACCACTCTCTGAAACAAGCATCCGAAGGGGACCTGAAATTCTCTTCTGGCCTCTAAGGGCACGAGGCGTGCATGTTCTGCATTGACACGCATGCAGGCAAAACACCCAAGCACATAAAATAAAAATAAATCTTTTTTTAAAAAAGTACTAAAAAGTAAATGAAAAGAAAGAGAAAGGCATTTTGGTGCTGGAGAGTTGGCTCAGGGGCTCAGAGCACTTGCTGCTCTTATGGATGACTCAGGGTTGGGGCCCACACTCACACAGTGGCTCATAAGCATCTGTGACTCCAGTTCAGAGGAATCTGACCCCTTCTGACCTCCAAGAGCACCGGGCACTCACATGCTATACATCCATACATGAAGGCAAAGCCCTCATATACACAAAATAAGATACACAAGACTAATGAGGCCTGCAGTGCTCCACCCGTACTCCATACAGAGTACACCTTATGCTGGGAAGGCAATGAGCATGCTGACCTATCATCTGACCTGACCTATCATCTGACCACAGGTAAGTACTTCAAAGGACAGACAAGCAGAGAACTCCAAGCTGTCTGTGGGGCTTCGGCTCAACTCAGTCGCTAATGTTTGCCACTCATCCCAATGCTCATCTAGAATCAGTTCATCCCTGCATTCACCCATCCAGACCTAGTTGCGCACCTCACCTATGTGGTCCTACGCCTCTTCTTTCCCCAAGGGGCTCTGTTTCTGTCTCACCCCTATGATGTCACAACTGAGCTCTGCTCAACCCCAGCAGCGCTGTAACTGGGATCCACACCTCTCACCTGGTCATTCTCTTTGTATCCGCATCAGTGCTCTGCCTCTGCCTTCTGGAAGGCTTTTTTTTTTTAACTCCTTGGACTCTGCTGTGGCCTCTTTAATTTTCTATAGCCCTCATATAATCTATGCATATGTACATTTATAGATATAATTACAACGTAAAGTGTAATCTTTGGGAGTTAGTGTTGGTAGCACGAACTGGTATAAAATAATCCGTGTTTTGAAAGAAATCAAGGGACTACTTAGCATACTCCAGCCAAGGACGCTGATGTCGCCTGTGAATTTGTAAATTCTGACACTGTAGAAAGCCACAAAAGAGTTCACCCATTTCTGACACAGTCTGCTCAAAACACTGAGGTGGGCCTTGAACTTCCAGTCCTTGAGCCTCAGTTTCCCAAAGAGCTAGAATTACGCTCAAGTCCAGCCCTTGCCTAGCATGAGGCCCCAGGTTTCACTTCCAGTGTCATCGCCTATCAACCAATAGCTGGGATTCCAGGCCCGTGTCACCAGGCCTGGAAAATATTTTTAAACAAACTTTTTGATTGTGTTGTTGTTCTTTTGCTCTCTCTAACTTAGATTTCGTTTTCCCAGTTATTATAACCAAACAGAGTAGCCACTTAATTTACAAGACAATAAGAGTCCATTTGTTCTCAGTTGACCTAGGCTGCTCTTATGGGAACATATAATCCTGTAAGTTCAAACAAACCACTGTGCTGTGCTTGAAAGTCAGAATGCCTCTGCAGTTCCTTCTGCCAGGACCTTTCCCTGGTCCAGAGTTTGAATGTCAGGGTCCAATGAATTAATGCCGTTCTTTCTCATTAACTTTTTTTTTTTTTTTTTGATTTTTTGAGACAGGGTTTCTCCGTAGCTTTTGGTTCCTGCTTTTTCTTTCTTTCGTTTTTTTTTTCTTTTTTTTTCCTTCCTGATTATGCCACAGTTACCTGGTTGAGTGCTAAAAGTCTCAGGCTTGTCTCATTTGGGTTTCTTGCTAGCTGTGTTTCTAATATTTCCAGGAAAAGCATTAGGGGGCATGGAATCTTTGCTGGCACAATCCAGGTCAAGCGGTTGTTTCCGTTTAACCTCAGGTTCTCTGCTTAGGTTGGACTGAAACTAAGAGATAGGAATTGGCAAAAAGAAATGTGTTTATTTAGACTTTTGGTCAAACCTGGGGAGGGAAAGATTGCCTGCTTCCCCCTGCCTTGCCTATATAGCCCTGTTACAGTTTACAGAAAAGATAAAACAGTACCATGAATAACTGCGTATTACCTAACTTTAAGATAATTGTCAGACTGAGATTAACCTTTTCCTGGGAGACAGTCCCTCTCTGGGGTTGGGACTTCTAGCTATTCTAACCCCCAAAGTCCTGGTCCCCGAATGCAAACATGGAGAGGTTGTAACACCTTTTCAGAGCCTTGTTACCCAGGGATGGTAAAAACAACTGTCATTCCCTAAGGCACACATGTGTCACTTCTTTAGAGACCCCTGAGTCGGGACCTTGACATAGAATAGTATGTGCCTCTAAGGAAGGGGCCACCTCACAGATTACAGAAATGGGCTTAATGGGACACAGAAAGGACAACGTTGCCTACAGATTTGTAACCAAAAAAAAAAAAAAAATGACCACCCCAGGCGTGAAAGAGTAAAGGAAGGAAGTCCCAACATAAGGGACGGCCAAGATTTTTCACACCTCTGAAACTGTGAGCATTATCAGTCAGCACAGCCCTAGCGTCGATAATAAAGCAAGAAAGGTGATCAAGGAGCAGCCTAGACCTATCATTCTGAAAGGATGCTGGCACTGCCAAAGACTTGGCGTGGGCACAGAGAGGCAGCAGGGATGCAACGCCCAAACTCCCTCCTCTCGCTCAGTGAAAAGTTGTCAGAGCCCACACTGGCCAATTAAACCGGGAGCCAGCCAGAAAAGGAGCTTGAGTAAGAGAGCCCATGAGAGTAGCCTCCGGGGAATGGAACCGGTGTGAGGACAAAGAGAAGAGCCAGCAAGGCTAGGCCGGCACTGCAGATCCTGCTTCGCTTCCCCACTGAAGGCAGGGAGTCTCTGCCAGGCTTACTCGTACCCAACCCTCTCCAGGTTAGTCCTACAAAGGCAACAACCTCCAAGAGAGGTCCACGCGCACATTCACCATTTAGTCACTGTTTACATACGATGTTCGCTACTCAACATTCTCCGGTGGTATTTCAGACGCCGTTCGGATAACGTTTACTATTCCCTAGGCACTTGGTACGAGGCTTTGTGCTAGGTGCCTGCGTGCCTGCCTGCTCCTTAAGCCTTACAAGAGCTCATCAAGGTGGCTATTAGCTTCTGTAATTAAAGAGCATGATTGGAGGAGAACGGAGGAGAGAGATCCAACCCGTAATAACTCAGCCTTATTGGGGCTCAAGCTGTCTCCCGTACCACATCACCCCTCGGGAAGAAGAGAACGGTATTTCTCTACCTATCATTGGCTTTTCCTTGAGCACACCTAACTCTTGCCTGGTTTTCAGCTGGAGCCGAGGTTGAGGAACACCACAAACAACTGATCTTGGCTCGCTGGCTGTTTCATTTGGAGCCCGTGAAGGAAGGACTGACCACCCTGCTTTCCCTGACTGTGAGAGTTCTCTCAGGCATCAAGACAACCTGGAAGGTACCTCCCACGGGATGCGCTGTCACATGGCATAGCTGTTTAGCTCAGGGGAATTCTGAATGGTAATGCCCCAGTCCTGTCAGGAAACTGGCTTCCCCCTGCGTTTTTCTTTTCTTGGTCATATTTTGAAAGGATATTGATCTGGGCCTGTGTGTTCAGCCCCTCGGGAGCCCTCCCAGGACAGCCCAGGCCTGAATGTGCCTATTTCTGCTTTCAGAAACGCTCTCTTGGGGTTCCTCCAAGTGTGGAGCAGGTGTAAGGAGTAACTCCTCTTGGATGTCTTTTTGTTATTTTGTGTTAGGTTTTATTTTGTTTTGGCTTCTGAGAAAGAGTCTTACATACACCCAACTAGCCTCAAACTGCTGGTCCTCCTGCCTCTACTTCCCCAGTGCTTGGATTGCAGGTGTATGTACATCACTGTGCCCAGCCTCTCCTTCTAGTGCAACTTACAGAATCTTACACTGCATATTAATAAACAAAGATTCTGCCCTTCCTCCTTTCTTCTCTTCCTTCTCTCCTCCTTCCCAAAAAGCTATAAAGTACTTTAGTTAGCAGAAATGAAATCATTCCTTCTAGCAAAAGTACAACCATCTCTTCCCTAAAACTGGTTTTACTAAGATATAATTTATGTACTATGACATGTAGCCATCTTAAATATATAGTTTGATGAGTTTGGCACTACATAATTCTGTAAAATTACAACCAAAATCAAGATATGGGACATTAGTCATGTTAGGGTCTGAGAGAAGCCCCTCCAAGGAAAGACCAACAGCCATGTATGCAATAACAAGAGCCCTTTATTAATCCCAATGTTGGGCTGGCACTTGGCGACGTCCAAAGAAGGTCACAAGCTCGTTTACAGCTGAGTTAGGGGAATTCCAGAGAGGAGAGATTAATCTGGGCTGAGGGGTGGAGGAAAGATTAGTATGGGGCTGAACGGTGAGAGGTCCTAGTGGTTAAGGACCTCATCAGCAGGGTAGGGAAAGCTCCCTTTAGTTATCAGGAGACTGGGGGTACCAGAAAATGGGCTTTGGGGGCTTGCTGAGCCAGTAGAAGGGGTCATGGGGTGCCTGCTGAGCTAACAGAGGCTGTGGGGCACCTGATGACTGTTTCTCCTAAGTTGTGGTTTTCCTGAGGACTGTCTGTCTAGCTCTGCTCAGTCTAGTGAACCGAAACTAAGGCCTGATCTCTATCAGGACTGCTAAGAGAGCCTGTCTTGGCTCTGGTCTGCCTCCCATCCCCTCAGCCCATGAGCCCTCTAAGTTTGCCTCTCAGGTTTCTTGAATCAGCAGGTGATACAATTATAGTGATCTTAAACAAGACAACCACATCATCCACCCCAAGGCTCAGGAAATATCACTGAAGAAGAGGCAGGGGACGTAACGGCAAGAGAATGGGAATACGTAGTGGTGTCTTTGCTAGGGTTGCTATGGTTGTGATGAGACCCATGGCCAGAAATGACTTGGGGAGGAGATGGTTTATTTTGCTTACACATCCTCATCTCTGCATCACTGTTCATCACTGAAGGAAGTTAAAAAAAAATCAGTTTAAGGCATTCAGAACATGCCAGGCACTCCTTTAATCCCAGCACTTGAGAAGCAGAGGAAGGTAAATCTCTAAATTCGAGACCAGCCTAGCCTACAGGGCAAGTTTCAGGACAGAGAAACCCTGTCTCAAAAAAAAAAAAAAGAAAAGAAAAGAAAAGAAGGAAGGAAGGAAGGAAAAGGCAGAGGAAGGAGGAGGAGGAGGAGAAAGAGAAGGAGAAGAAGAAGAAGAAGAAGAAGAAGAAGAAGAAGAAGAAGAAGAAGAAGAAGAAGAAGAAGAAGAAGGAAGAAGAAGAAGATGATGATGATACATAGGATAATGCTAGCTTCCTGTCATGGAATTCAGACATGGTGTTCCAAACCTTTCTCCAAAATACTGCACCTCAGAGACCACCTCAACATAAAGTCAACCACACTGAACCTCATAGAAGAGGAAGTGGGAAGTACACTTGAACACATTGGCACAGGAGACCACTTCCTAAATATAATCTCAGTAGCACAGACAAGGGAGAAACAATAAATGGGACCTCTTCAAACTGAAAAGCTTTTGTAAAGCAAAGGACACAGTCAACAAGACAAAATGACACCCTACAGAATGGGAAAGATCTTCACCAACCCCACATTAGACAGAGGGCAGATCTCCAAAATATACAAAGAACTCAAGAAACTGGTCATCTAAAGAACAAATAATCCAATAAAAAATGGAGTAAAGACCTAAACAGAGAACTCTCAACAGAGGAATCTAAAATGGCTGAAAAACATTTAAGGAAATGCTCAACATCCTTAGTCATCAGAGAAATGCAAATCAAAACAACTCTGAGATTCCATCTTCCACCTGTAAGAATGGCCAAGACCAAAAACACTGATGACAACTTATTCTGGAGAGGATGTAGGGTAAAGGGAACAGTCCTCCATTGTTGGTGGGAGTGCAAACTGGATATTAATATGGTGATTTCTCAGAAAATTAGGAAACAACCTTCCTTAAGACCCAGCAATGCCGCTTTTGGGTATATATTCAAAGGATGCCCAATCGTGCTACAAGGACATGTGCTCAACTATGCTCACAGCAGCATTGTTTGTCATAGCCAGAACCCGGAAACAACCTAAATGCCCCTCGCCTGAAGATGAATAAGGAAAATGTGGTACATTTACACAACGAAGTACTACACAGCAGAAAAAAAAATGATATCTTGAAATTTGCAGGCAAATGGATGGATTTAGAAAACATCATATTGAGTGAGGTAACCCAGACTCAGAAAAACAATTATCATATGTACTCAGTCATAAGTGGCTTTTATACATAAAGCAAAGAAAACCAGCCTACAATTCACAATCCCAGAGAACCTAGACAACAATGAGGACCCTAAGACAGACAGACATGGATCTAATCTACATGGGAAGTAGAAAAAGACAAAATCTCCTGAGTAAACTGGGATCGTGGGGACCATGGGAGAGGGTTGAAGGGGAGGGGAGAGGAAAGAAGGGGAGCAGAGAAAATGTATAGCCCAATAAAATTTTAAAAATGACAAAAAAAACTGCATCTTCTCCCAAATCCTCCATTACACCATTACACACACACACACACACACACACACACACACACACACACCCTGTATCCAACACTCCTATAATCTAGTAGAACTAGAATATTTTCTGATGTCTTTTCTCTGATTCTGTATTTTTTTTAACCACATTACCCCCCCCCCCGCCGCCCCTGCTAATTAGGAATTTCAACATCTTCCAATAAGTCAGGCACAGTTCTTGAAAAGCTAATTCCTATTTTTACATAGCAGTGGAGCTGAGATGCCTGTGCTGAGAGAAGTAGGAACTGTGGACACATCTTAGGGCAATTAAGAGAATAAAAAAGAGTCATTATGCAAATATGCATCTAGTTAGTTATTCAGGCTTTATCGGAAGCACTGCTTAGAACAGAGCAGGATACTGGAGTCGGGTTTTCCACCTGGCTGGAATTCCTTATAATTACCGTCAGGCTTCTTAGCGGTCTTGCATCTTGTTTCTGACAGCAATGGTTGTTCTTACTACGCTGCCTTCATAGCGATGTCCTCTCTTCTGCTGGCTTCCTGTGGACACGATTCTCCTCCCACTGATCTACTCCTCTTCTCTTTGTCAGAAAGCAGATGCCCTTCTGGCTTCAGGAGAATCGCCAAGCCAACTTCTCCATTTTCTGTTCTCAAATACAACAGAGCAGAGGAAAATAGAAGCTTCCTGTAGTTACCTGACGTTTAAAAGGCTCTAAAAAAAGCCACCTGAACAGTGATTTGCCCAGGAAATGTTTAGATTCCCTTTTTAAAAAATGTTTGTGTGCTTGCATGTTTGTGTGTCTGCATATGTGTGTGCCGGGGTGTATGTATGTGTACCACGTGCTTGCAGGAGCTCGTGAAAGTCAGAAGAGAGGGTCGGCCTCCCCAAAACTGCAATACAGGTGGTTATGGGCCATCACGTGGATGCGGAGACCAAACAGAACCTAGATCCCCCACAAGATCGTAAGCATGCTTTCTTCCATGTTGATTGACATGGGTATGTACTCTTAGCACTGAAAGAACTGTTACCTTCATCTTTCTTCTTGACCCTTATCTTTGTATGGCTGATAGAAACAAAAGATCAAACACCAAAGCTAAATCCCCACAGGTCAGCATCTAAGACGTGGAATCTGAGCCCTAGCTTGTCTTACACAAGTCTGGAGCCTAACTCCTATTTACCTGGTGTTAGGCAGGAAGTTAGCTCTAAGAGGGACTAACAAACGTGCTGCCATAATAGAATAGTGGGTGAGCCAACTCAGGACCCCGAAACAAAGTGTAGACTAATGGTCAAAATACAGAGATTGCAATGATGCCTAAACATGGACTCATCTAAAAAGACCCTCTGAGGAAAGAGCAGATGGCTACATTCTATGTCTTAGATAATCTCCTGATAGCTCAAATCCCAGCTGCCATCCTTGAGCAGACTCCTTTGGAGGACTCATTCTCCAGACTGTCTGTCTTGCCCCAGATCTCTGAGCCCCTTGCTTTGCCTATGATTGGCCTCTGAATATGTGCTTTTGTACCCCACTATAGGGTCGTTTCTATCTTTCAAGACTAAATGTCTCCTGCAATATCTGTGCTAACCTAGTTCAGGAGTTTGTTCATTTATTAAAAGAAGAAAAAGGTAGCAATCCTGATCCCCACATACTAAGGCAAACTTGTGGATCCCAACCCTTGCCAGTCAGGAAACAGTCCCAGCCAACTAAGGTAGCTACAGATTGAGAGGCAGCATGCTGCCCCAATTCCTAGTTGGCTTCGGCCAGAGCTCCACAGAAGTGGCAATATTGTACCACCCTGGCGTGGTTAAGGGACATTCTCTCTTGGGGACATGGATTGCTTTTGGAGCTTTGCTTTTCACTGCCTTGGACCAAGAATGTAGTGAAGGGTGGGATCTGGATAAGCACGTGACTCTGAGTGTTCCCTTCAGGAACCAGAGCCGTCACCATGCCCAGTGGACACTCCCCCCCCCCATGGGAATGGTTTAGGACCCCCAGTGATCTGTCCTTGCCATGCAGAAAGAATTGGCAAATGAAAATTTCCCAAAGAGGTCTCCTAAAATACACAGATACCATTGTTTCTCAGCTCCTGAGAAGAGCTCCCTCCTCTCAAACCCGCTTCATTCACTTGAAACACACGTCCAAAGAAAACACGAGTGCTAGAAACAGATTCCACAGCACACATACTTTTAGACAGGGCCTCACTATGCAACCTTGGCTAGCCTGGAGCTCATTATGTAGCATGGTTGGTTTCAAACTCGTAGAGATCCTCCTGAGTCTGCCTCCTGAGTGTTGGGATCAAAGGCATGCACCATCATGCCTGACCTCTTCCCCAAGACTCCCAGGTTTCTTTCAACTTTCCCTCTAACTGAGAGAAGAAAGAGAACGTTACCCATCCACACACAGATTCCAGAACTCCAGCAGGCTGCCGAATGGTGATCCAGCACGGATTTGTTTTTCTTACTTAAGCCCATTTTTAGGCGTAATTTTTATTGATTTTTTTCTATTAAGTGCTACATTTTTCTCTGTTCCCCTCCCTGCCTCTCCCCTCCCCTTCAACCCTCTCCCAAGGTCCCCATGCTCCCAATTCACTCAGGAGACTTTGTCTTTTTCTACTTCCCATGTAGATTAGATTTTAGGTGTAATTTAATGGGATCACTGTTCATGAGCTCTCAGTGTAAACCTTTTGATGGATAGATGAAAAGGTGATTGCAGGGTGTGTGATGTTTGAAAGAAAATGGCCCCCAAAGGGAGCGGCATATTAGAAGGTGTGGCCTTATTGGAGTAGGTGTGGTCTTGTCGGAGGAAGTGTATCACTGTGGAGGCAGGCTTTGAGGTCTCATATATGCTCAAGCCACACCCAGTGAGATAGACCACTTCCTGTTGCCTACAAGTCAAGATGTAGGACACTTGGCTACTTTTTCAGGACGATGTCTGCCTGTGTGCCGCCATGTCACACCATGATGATAATAAACTACACCTCTGAAAATGTAAGGCATCCCAGTTAAACTCTTTTCCTTTATAAGAGTTGTTGTAGTCAAGGCTGTAGGTCAGCAACAGAGCACTTAGCCAGGCCAGGATACATGAGGTCCTTGGTTCCATCCCCAGTAGTAGAAAAAGAAAGCAAGCAAGCCAACTGGGAGGATTTCCCACAATGAATTACATTTATTGGGGGCTAATTGATGGTAGAAATACCATAGATGAAAGGTCACACACCTGTAAGCCACAGGACAGATGACTGCTGCTTTCAAAATTAATATAAATTAATTGCCAACATTTTAAGAACAGATATTTTTATATTTAAAAATCAATATCTAAGCCCAGCAGCGGTGGTGCATTCCTTTAATCTCAACCCTCAGGAGGCAGAGATAGGTGAATCTCTGAGTTCAAGGCCAGCCTGGTCTGCAAATTAAGCTCCAGGAGAGCCAAGGCTACACAGAGAAACCCTGTCTCAAGAACCAAATAAATAAATAAAAATAAACAACTAGATATCTGTGTTGTGGGATATTTTGATCACACTCTGAAACTCCCAAGACCAGCAATAAAGTTTACATTGAATCAGAGGGCAGAGCTAGTCACTAGCTGACCAAAATTAGTCACAGAGGTTTTGGAGAACCAAGGACATACAGAGAGACACAGGAAGTAGTGGGGTAGGTCATAGAAAGATTTTCAGCTTTTTTGGATGGAGGAAAGAGAGAGAGGCGGTCTGTGGCTTCTCTGCCACTTCTCTGATCATTCAGGTTCTTACCTCAATATCTGATTCCCCAGTTTTTATTGATAAAGAATTAGATAAACGTTTCATCTGGCATCCAATCTGGGTCATGAGATGATGAGGCAGCTGTTGGAATGGCTGCTCCAGCTGGCTTTCCCTCCCTCCCCACAGGCCTCCACAGGAGTCAGGAGTTTTCCTGTTGCAGCTTCTCTGCCTCCAGCTGCTGCCTGGCTCCAAATGCCACAGGTGGCTGGGCCCCAAATGTAAAAATATTATCTCAAAATGTATAAGATTAATATACATGTATATTTAAATTTTCTGTCATGATATTAATGGTCATAAAGAGTACTAACTAATCCTAGAAATAAACTTCACCTAACGTCCTATACAAGATTTCAGCTTGAGTCTGAGTCAGGTAACTAGGAATTAAGCTTGTGTATCCTAGATGTATTTGATAGACTGTGGTCCTTTAACATCTCTGAGATCTGATGAATATGACATTTAAAATGTTTAAGTGTTCTGCAGTGAGCTGTGACTATTCCTAACAGTGACCTTTGAACTCTCCTAAAGGATGATAAGGCCCACAATGACGGTATCGCCTGAATTGGAGAAACACCATCTAACTGAAATACATCACCCCAAAATCAATTTTGAACCACAAACCCCTCAGGACAACTCAAGGTGGTTAGGTGAGATAGTTCAGCCTCACAAACTACCCCAGCCAGGACTTCAGAGAAGCCCTGTTCTTTTCTGTCACACCAAGACTGGACAACAGCTAGCTCTCCTAGGACTTAACCATTATCTCAATCTTCTCAAAAACCCCTACAGACACGGTTGCCCCCAGACAACAGGAAATAATTTTAAGAACAGGATGCTCACATTCCCAAGAGGTAAGATGGATGGCTTTGGGTTGTTTGGTGGATTATGGATGCTTATCATCATTTGGGGTGATAGTTGCAAGTTGTTACTGGTCATGGTAAGGAAGGAAACTGAACAAAGCAGATTAGATTCAGGGATCTCATTCTGAAAGAAAAAGGGAAGATATAGAAATAATAGGACAAAAAGGGTAGATTGTTGAATCTACTTTAAAATTAAAACAGTGACTACTAGTCTTAAATATTTTACATTGGTATGGATTTTTATGTAGTGATAAAAATTAAAGGTTATTTTTGTTATACTGTATATATGTTTCTACTCTTGTTTAAGATATTTTTGTATATTGATACAAATTTAAGGTTATTTTTGCTTTAACATACTGTATATATGTTGCTTTGAATCAGAGGGTGGAGCTAGCTACTAGCTGACCAAAATTAGTCGTAGAGGTTTTATATGTGGGAGGGCCATCTGTTATGTGTTACTTTCATTGGTTAATAAAGAAACTGCCTTGACCTTTTGATAGACCAGCCCTTAGGTGGATGGAGTAGACAGAACAGAATGCTGGGAGAAAGAGCAGAGTCAGGCAGACGCCATGATTCCCCTTCCCGAGAAGGATGCTGGCTAAACTCATGCCGGTAAGCCACGACCTCGTGGTGGCATACAGATTATTAGAAATGGGTTAATCAAGATGTGAGAGTTAGCCAGTAAGAGGCTGGAGATAATGGGCCAGGCAGTGTTTAAATGAATACAGTTTCTGTGTAATTATTTTGGGTGTAAACTAGCCAGGGAGCCTGGATCCCAGTGGGAATGCAGCCCACCACTCCTTTTGCAACAGGTTTTGGAGGACCAAAGACATGTAGAGAGCCACAGGAAGTAGTAGGACAGGGATCAGAAAGATTTTCAACTTTTTTTGGATTGAGGAAGGAGAGCGAGGAGGTCTCTGGGTGCTTCTTCACCACTTCTCTGATCAATGAGGTTTACCCCAATATCTGACTTCTGAGTTTTTATTGATAAAGAATAATTAGATAAATGCTTCATCTCTGCTTCTTTTGAAAACTCTGAGGTTAAAGCCTGTGTGTGTGTGTGTGTAGGTCAGGGGACAGCTTGTGGGAGTCAGTTCTCTCCTGCCTGTGGGCTCTAGGGATTGACTGCCTTCACGGAACTGTTGTTGCAGCTATTCCTTCAGACAGTGGCTGGGTTTTTTTTTTTAAAATAATTTTAAGTCTTTATCTTTTACTATTTCACATGTAGACAGAATGCTCACCTCCTCTCCCCCATGCCCTTCCCTCCCCCATCCTGGTCTCACTGACATCATTCTTCTTCCCAACAAGTCCAAATACTACTTTTTGTGGTTTGGTTTTGGTTTCTGTGATGCACCAGATTTAATTAGGATTGCTTACCTCAGGGTGAATGGAGGTTGTTTATTGGACCATAGATGGGCCTTTGCCAAGGGACACACCCTTGAGGAATATGATTCCTACTGCCCAGGCAGCGAGAATGTCCAGTAGCTCCCTAGAGACTGTGATTCACCCCCTCAACCATACTAGAATGTTGAAGGGCCCTGTCTTATGCAGGACTTCCACAGGTAATCAAAGCAGCTGTGAGTTCAGATCATGCACAGAAAGCAGTTGTTCACAAGTGTGTTGTCTAGTTTATTTTATTTTATTGTCAAGTTAACATAAACTATATTCATCTGAGAGGTGGGAAACTCATTTAAGAAAATATCCAGTCCCCAGAATATCTAAGCTGTAAGCAGGTAAGCCTATAGGGCATTTTCTTAATTGGTGAACAATGGGGGAGGGCCCAACCCATTGAGGGTGGAGATACTACTGGACTGATGGTCCTGGAATCTATAAGAACAAAAGTCTAGCAAGCCATGAGGAACAAGCCAGTAACTAAGATCTTTCCTGGCTTAAGTTCCTACCCTAACTCCCCTGAGTGATGAACAGTGGTGCAGTGATGTAGAAGTGTAAGCAAAATAAACCCTCTCCTCCTTAAGTCATTTCTGGTCATAGGTCTCATCACAACCATAGCAACCCCAGCAAAGGCACCAGCACGCATTCCCATCCTCTTGTCTTTATGTCCCCTGTCTCTTCTTCAGTGATATTTCCTGAGCCTTGGGTGGATGAGGTACTTGTCTTGTTTAAGATCACTATAATTGTAACACTTGCTGATTCAAGCCAGGTGAGAAACCTGAGAGGCAAACTTAGAGGGCTTGTGGGTCCCTAGTCTCATTCACCTATGTTTAGTCTTTTATTTGATAAAAGAAGAGTTAGGGTCAGGGCACTGGTGGTACACACCTTTAATCCCAGTGCTGGGGAGTCAGAGACAGGCAGAACACTGAGTTCAAGGTCAGCCTGGTATACAGAGTGAGTTCCAGGACAGTCAGTGTGACACAGAGAAACCCTGTCTCAGAAGAGAAAAAAAAAAAGTTAGGAAATCAAGAGCCAGATAACATTTCATAACCTTTGTGCCAGTACTCAGAATTCCTGACTCTATACTCTACATCATGGTTGTAACACAATGGTTGGTTCCAATATCCACAATTAGGAAATCATAGGTTGTTTTTCGTTCCTCCTTCCAAGTTAAGGGCAAAGGTAAGATGAGAGAATTACAGGTACTGTAGTTATCCTGGAAGCAGGAATCTCTCCTCCTCTTTCTACTGTCCTCGGGTCCTACTGCCAGGCTTCACATCCCCATCATCCAAACGTGCCATAGGGCCAGGAGGTGTCTTTGTTATGCCTCCTCCCATCAAAGGGCAACTGCTGATCAACCTGTTGTGGTTCATATGGTGCTCACCACTAATCCTCCTGCTCAAGCTTCTCAAGCTGTTGCTTTTCAATGGAAAATCTGAGAATGTGACACTTCCTAAAATCTTCCTAACCCCCCCATCCACCATGCCCCACTTCTGACCCTGTCCTCCCTCTACACTGCTGCCCAGGAATTTCTCTGGCCCCTATTTCTGCAACCAATGTCGGACAATTTCAGATAACATGCAAGAATGCTACTTAAACAGAATTATCTGGAGTGAGAGCTCCCCCTGTTGAGAGATCAGGACCAAGTTTTACAGGCTCTGGGAAAAGACATGCACCACTGTACCTGGCTCACATCCTGTTTTTAAGAACCAACAATTCCAAGACATGGGATTTACATAGGAAGTTGCTGTCTCAGACAATAAAACAAATATCAATGGGACAAGAAAATTCCCTGTGTGTTGTTGGAGGTTGCTTGTTCATTTCCCGGCCACCCAGACTCCAGAAATAATCACACAGAAATCTGTATTAATTAAAACACTGCTTGGACCATCACTTAGGTATATTGCTAGTTAGCTCTTATTTCTTAAATTAATCTATTTCTATTAATCTGTGTATTGCCACATGGCTGTGGCCTACTGATAAAGTTCCCTTTGGCATCCAGTGTCTGTCTCCTGCAGTGGCTCCATGGCTTCTTCTCTCTGACTCCACCTTCTTTCTCCCAGCATTTGGGTTAGTTTTCCTGCCTAGTTCTATTCTGCTCTGTCATAGGCCCAAGCATCTTCTTTATTCATTAACCACTAAAAGCAACACATATACAGAAGGACTTCCCACATCATCTCCCCTTTTCTGTCTAAATAAAAAGGAAAGTTTTAGCTTTAACATAGTAAAATTACATATAACAAAACAGTTATCAAGTAAGAATTAAAGTTACAGTATTTATATCTATTTTATCTTTTATTATAACTAAGGAAAACTATAATTATAACTATTCTTCAACTCCATCAAAGACCACAGAAGGATATATTACCTAAGTAAATAGGAAGTACATTGTAAGCAACTTCCCAAACTAGGATTGACAGAGACATCTCCCTGCCTGGACACTTACCCAAAATTTGTCTGTAACATTGGGGCATCCAGTCTTCAGCCTACAGGTCCATAGAATCCAGCAGACTTTTCCATGAAGCAAGAAATTTGAAGATCTTTTCTGCCTTGTAATGGCAAAGTCCATTAGTTGCTTTCTTCTGTGTCCTGCAGAACGTCTGGCAGACTCTTTTTGTTCTATCATGAAGCAGGAACCCCAAAGGACTATCTCACCTTTAGGCAAGTTCAGCAGTCATTTTTCTGTGAGTCCTGCATGTGCAGTTCATACACCATAAATAACATCAAGCAGACCAGTCAAGAGTAGTTTCTTGTTCAAATGGCTAACAAACTCTATAAGGAGCCTCTTTGATGCCTATCTTCCTCTTGAAGTAATTGGTGCTGCCAGGAGCAAATGTGTCTCATTGTCATGAAAAGGCCTAAGTTCTTAAAACATTTAAATACCATATCCTATTAGTCTTTGAAAGATTTGAAGAATACCTAACTTACTGATATATATCTCTATATATCTAGAAAACCTAACAAACATGACTACAAATTTGACTATTATAGATGATTATCTATTAACCTGTATTTCTTAATTATACATTACATTTTTGAATGAGCTGCACAAACACAATACCTTAATCAGAAGCAAAATTACATATACGCAGTTTAATAAATTAACCTGAAATTTGTATCAATAGACCAAGATCCTTACCAATGTAAAGTATCCATCTCTATAGAATATCCCTTTTTAAATGCAAATAAACATTTATTAACAATATTTGGGGGAATTTGGGCATAGTTCTCTCCAAACTGCTTCCTGCTATTTATTGGGCAAAGCATTCCTAGGGTTCACGGAGGATATGAAAACAGAATCCATCCTTCTGCTGCATATAAGAAACACACATCAACCTCAAAGACAGACATCACCTCAGAGTAAAGGGTTGAGAGAAAATTTTCCAGTCAAATCGACCTAAGAAACAAGTTGGTGTACCAATTCTAATACCTAACAAAAATCCAAACTAAAATCAAAAGAGACAAAGAAGGACATTTCATATTAGTCACAGGAAAAAAATCCATCAAGAGGAAATCTTATTACTGAACATCTATGCCCCAAATACAAGGGCACAAATAAAAGAAACACTTCTAAAGCTTAAACCATACATTAAACCCCACACACTAATAGTGGGAGAGCTCAACACTCCACTCTCACCACTGGATAGGTCAGTCAGACCAAAACTTAACAGAGAAGGGAACTAACAGATGTTATGACTGAAATGGACTCAACAGATATCTATAGAAATTCCATCCAAACATAAAAGACTATACCTTCTTCTCAGCACCTCATGGAACCTTCTCAAAAATTGACCAGATACTCGATAACAAAACAAACCTGAACAGATATTTAAAAATTGGAATAACCCCAAGTACCTTATCAGATAACCATGACTTAAAATTAGAATTCAACAGCAACACTAAGTCCAGAAAGCCCACAGACACATGTAAATTAAACAACGCTCATCTGAAGCATCAATGGCTCAAGGAATAAATAAAGGGAGAAATTAAAGACTTCTTAAAATTCAATGAAAATGATCACACAACATACCCAAATTTATGGGACACAATGAAAGCAGTATTAAGAGGAAAGTTCATAGCACTAAATGCCTACATCAAGAAGCTAGAAAAGTCCCACACTAGTGAATTAAAAGAACATTTGAAAACTTTAGAACAAGAAGAAGCAAACTCACCCAAGGAACTAGATTTTGAGAACTAAAATCAACAAAGTAGAAACAAAGAAAACAATACGAAGAATCAATGAGACAAAGAGTTGGTTCTCAAAAAAATTAACAAAACAGACAAACCTTTATCCAAACTAACCAAAAGGCAGAGAGAGAATATCCAAATTAACAAAATCAGAAATGAAAAGGGGGGACATAAAAACAGACACGGAGGAAATACAGAGGATCATCAGGTCATATTTTGAAAACCTGTACTCCACAAAATTGGAAAGCTTAAAGGAAATGGACAGCTTTCTGGATAAATGTTACTTGACAAAATTAAATCAAGACCGGATAAGCAAATTAAATAGATCTATACTGCCAAAGAAGTAGAAAAAGTCATCAAAAGTCTCCCAACTAAAAAAATCCCAGAACCAGATGGTTTCAGCTCAGAATTCTACAAGACGTTCAAAGAACTAATACCAATACTCCTCAAATTGTTCCACACAATAAAAACAGAAGGAACATTGCCAAACTCTTTTTATGAGGCTACAATTACCCTGATACCCAAACCACAGAAAGACATTACTAAGAAAGAGAATTACAGATCAATCTTACTCATGTACATTGATGCAAAAGTACTAAATAAAATAGTGGCAAATCAAATCCAAGAACACATCAGAACCATCATTCACCATGATCAAGTTGTCTTCATCCCAGAGATGCAGGAACGGTTAAACATACAAAAATCTGTCAGCGTAATCCGCCATATAAACACACTGAAAAATAAAAACCACAAGATCATCTCATTAGATGCTGAAAAAGCTTTAGACAAAATACAACATCCCTTCATGATAAAGGTCTTGGAGAAAGCAGGGGTTCAAGGAACATACCTAAATATAATAAAGGCCAACAGCCAACGTCAAACTAAGTAAAGAAAAACTCACAGTGATCCCATTGAAATCATGAACAAGATAAGGTTGTCACTGTCTCTGTAGCTATTAAATATAGCTCTTGAGATCTATAATAAGACACCAAAGGGAGATCAAGGGGATATAAATCAGAAAAGAAGAAGTCAAACTTTTACTATTTGCTGGTGATATGATAGTTTACATAAGCAACACCAAAAATTCTACCAAAAAAAACCCTTTTACAACCCATAAATACTTTCAGTAATGTAGCAGGATAAAAGATTAACTCAAAAAAATTAGTAGCTCTCCTTTACACAGATGAAAAATAGGCTGAGAAAGAAATCAGAGAAACATCACCCTTCACAATAGCCACAAATAGCATAAAATATCCAGAGTAGCTCTAACCAAACAAGTGGAAGACTTGTATGACAAGAACTTTAAATCTTTGAAGAAAGAAATTAAAGAAGACAACAGAAAGTGGAAAGATCTTCCATGCTCTTGCATAGGCAGAATTAACGTAGTAAAAATAGCAATCTTACCAAAAGCAATCTACAGATTCAATGCAATGCCCATCAAAATCCTAGCAAAATTCTTCACAGACCTCAAAAGAATAGTACTCAACTTAATAGAGAAAAGTGAAAAGCCCAGGATCACCCAAACAATCCTGTACTGTAGTAGGAAGGCTTATAGTTTATTCCTGGCTACTTAGCCCTGAAATAATCACACAGAAACCATATTATTTAAAAGCACTGCTTGCCCCTTTATCTCTAGCTTTTTATTGGCTAACTCTTACATCTGAATTTAACCCATTTCTATTAATCTGTATATCTCCACGTGGCTGTGGCTTACTAGGTAAAGTTCCCAGATTTTGTCTCCAATGATGGCTCCATGGCTTCTCCCTGACTCTGCCTTCTCTTCTCCCATGCTATAGGCCAAGCCAGTTTCTTTATTCATTAACTAATAAAAGCAACACATAGACAGAAGGACCTCCCACACCACTGTACAATAAAAGAGCTTCTGGAGGCATCACAATCCCTGATTTCAAACTCTACTACAGAGCTACAGTACTGAAAACAGTATTGGCATAAGAACAAACAGGAAGACCAATAGAAACTAATCAAAGACCTGGATATTAACACACACACCTACAAACACCAGATTTTTGACAAAGAAGCAAAAAATATAAAATGGGAAAAAGAAAGCTTATTTAACAAATGGTGTTGGTGTAACTGGATATCAACATGTAGAAGAATAAAAATAGATCCATGTCTATCACCATGCACAAAACTCAAGTCCAAATGGATCAAAGACTAAACATAAAGCCAGGCACACTGAAACTAATAGAAGAGAAAGTGGGAAGTGCACTTGAATGCATTGGCACAGAAAATCACTTCCTAAATATAACCCCAGTAGCACAGACACTGAGAGAAACAATTAATAAATGGGACCTCCTGAAACTGAAAAGCTTCTGTAAAGAAAGGACACAGTCAACAAGACAAAATGACAGCCTACAGAATGGGAAAAGATCTTCACTAACCCCACATCAGACAGAGGTCTAGTCTCCAAAATATACAAAGAACTCAAAAACTTGGTCATCAAAAGAACAAATGATCCAATAAAAAAAAAAAACAGAGTACAGATCTAAACAGAGAATTCTCAACAGAGAAATCTAAAATGGCTGAAACACACTTAAGGAAATGCTCAATATCCTTAGTCATCAGAGAATGCAAATCAAAACAACTCTGAGATTCCATCTTACACCTGTAAGAATGGCCAAGATCAAAAACACTGTTGACAACTTATGCTGGAAATGTTGTGGGGTAAAGGGAACACTCCTGAATTGCAGGTGAGTACAAATTGGTATAGCCCCTTTGGATATCTGTATGGTGATTTCTCAGAAAATTAGGAAACAATCCTCCTTAAGACCCAACAATACCACTTTTGGGTACATATCCAAAGGATACTTAATCATACCAAAAGGACATGTGCTCAACTATGCTCACAGCAGCATTGTTTATCTTATCCAGAACCTGGAAGCAACCTAAATGCCCCTCACGAAAAGATGGATAAGAAAAATGTGATACATTTATACAATGGAGTACTACACAACAGAAAAAATAATGATATCTTGAAATTTGCAGGCAAATGGATGGATCTAGAAAACATATTGAGTGAGGTAACCCAGACCCAGAAAGACTAATATCACTCATAAGTGGCTTTTAGACATAAAGCAAAGAAAACCAGCCTACCATTCACAATCCCAGAGAACCTAGATAACAATGAAGGACCCTAAGAGAGACATACATGGATCTAATCTACATGGGAAGTAGAAAAAGATAAGATCTCCTGAGTAAATTGAAAGCATGGGGACCATGGGAGAGGTGAGTGGAGCATAGAAAAATGTATATCTTAATAAAATCAATTTTTAAAAGGATAAAAACGAAAGAAAAACATCGTCCCATGATGGCTAAAAGTAATTCTAGATGACGTCCCCTCTCCCAACAAAGTTTGTCCTCAGGTTTAGGGATATCAATTAGGGGTTGATTATAACTGGTGTAGGGTTGCAGGTTGGGATGGAAATTATGTAGGCATAGGGACTTTTTTTGAAAAAAAGGGAAATTGAATGGGACAATAGGTAGATTAGTATGAGCTTACTCACACTAATATAATAATAGTAATAAAGTGAATACTTTGGGCTATTATTTATAGACAATTTATATTGGTATAGATTCTTGTATATTGATACAAATTCAAATTATATTGAACATGCTCCTTTTTCTGTTTACAATATTTGTAGATCTAGGCAAAGTTATTTTGTCATATGTATACATGCATGCTTCTACCTCTGCTTAAGATATTTTGTATATTGATACAATTTTAGGATATATTTATCATATTATAATATTCATTTCCACCTCTGATCAAGATACTTGTACATTGTTTACATTTTGAAGTCATTGTCCTCATTTGCTGCACAGTTGTTTAAAGATTGTTTAATATTGTAATATGAAGTCTTGATCTTTAAGCTACATATGTATTAAGTATTATAGGTCTATGGTCATCTATGTTTGTCATACTTATAGTAAGAATAATCAGGTTCTTTAGATACATATAGATTGTATTCCGTATGAATATGTAATCTTTAAACACTTCAAAGAACTATAGAATATGACATTTAAATGTCTTAGAGTTCTGTTTACATGAGACATGATGCTCCTGGCAGCACTGATCTATTCTCAAGAGAATGTTGAACACCAAGGACACTCTACTTGGAATTTGTATTCTGGTTGACAAAACTGGTCTTTGGGCAGGGAACTGCCCATGCCTTGTCCCCCCCCCCCCCCCCCGACAACATGCACAGCGTCTAGAGAGGACAAGCAGGATACAAGAAAAAAGTCTGCCAAATGGTGTGGGAGGTCCTTCTGTCTCTGTGTTGCTTTTATTGGTTAATGAATACAGAAATGCTTTCAGCCTATGGCAGGGAAGAACAGAAGTAGGCAGGGAAAGCTAGGCTGTATGCTGGGAGAAAGAAGGGCAGAGATGCCGTGGAGCACAGCCAGAGACAGATGTGCTGAAACATTAGCCAGTAAGCCACTGCCATGTGGTGACATACAGATTAATGGAGATGGATTAAATTAAAATGTAAGAGCTAGCCAATAAGAAGTTAGAGCTAATAGACCAAACAATGATTTAATTAATACAGTTTTTGTGTGATTATTTTGGGTCTAAGCTAGCCGGGAGGCCAGGAAAAAACAAGCGGCTTGCTCCAGGAGGCCTGCTGTTATAACCAAACCTTGACAAGACAGGGTGAGATGGTTCTGAAAATTTTCCTGCCTCCGAAAATGGTCTGTCAATTGTGCTAGGCCTTAGCCAAAGTTGGTTGCTCCAATGCTGCAAATGAGACTTTGAGTTTTCCCAGGGAATCAATTGTCTCTGTCATTTATTGCACATTTTGGAAGTTGCTTGATTGTACTTTCTGTCTACTCAAGTAATATTATTTCCCCTCTCAGGTCTTTGATGGGCTTGAAGACTAGATAGTTGTAGTTACTTTCTCCTCATGACTTGGCCAAGCTATTTCTAATACAAGACTTAGACTCCTTAAGATAGGATAATTATTGAAACATTTAGCATTTTTTGTTTCTTGCTTGATATTGTTTATACTGGTTGTAATTCTAATTTTTGTACTTGATATCTGTTCTTATTATACATAGTTTTGTATTAGGCTTAGAACTCTTTTATTTAAACAAAAGGGGAAGGTGCTGTGGGAACTCCTTCAGCCAGTAGCCTTTAAGATACCAGCCCACTTGACCATGGTCTCTTATAGTATAAATGCCAATGTAAAGCATGTGCTAGCTCTCTCTTCCAGCTTCTGGATTCTGTTCCTGTTCCCAGTTCATGCAGAGGACTGTGACTTGTGAGTCTATCCCTAAATAAATAACCCTTTATTATATTCAATTCTGAGCTAGTATGGGATTATTTTATAATATCCATTATCACCTGTGAAAGCGCCTTTCCTTTTGGTCTTTTGTTTATTTCAATGCAGCGTTTCTCTATATAATCGTGGCTATCCTGGAGCTTGTTCTGTAGACCAGGCTAGCCTCAAACTCAGAGATTCACCTACGTCTGCCTCCCCAGTGTTGATATTTTTTTAAGAAAACAAGATTGCCTTTATTACAAATTTCTGAGAACAAGAAAACCCAAAGATCTATTCCAATTATTTCCTTCTAAACCACAACACCCCCAAATTCTATTGACATTCTTTCAAGTTATTGAACTTAACCCCAGACTTGAGTCAAGCTGAGACTCACTCTTGATTCTTTAGGTCAACTTAAATTCATTCACACGCATTCAAACTTCCGTTCTATATATCGTGTAATGGTGACAAGCATGGAAAGGTCACCCAGCACCCGGAAAAAGAATAAAACTATCACAGAACTCACTATCGCAGTTTAATCTTAAAAATAACAGCAAACCCTTTCACATTGGCTGCATGGCCTTATCAGCCGTAAGGGCAGCACACAACTTAGCCCTGAATTGATGGTCCTATTTTTTTTCCAATTTTTGCATTCTCAGAAGAGTCCCAGCCATTGTACAGGCAGAAAGTGCAGATGCATTTGAATGGTTGCGCTTTGTTAAACACATTTCCATCATTGCGGCTGTTTAGTTTCTTTTCAATCCGCATAAATCACTTCATCTTCGCGACAGGATTGTTTTGCACAGACAGCAGTGTGCGGACTCTTCTCTTGGGAAAGGCACTTTGGACCTCCCTCAAGATCTTCTCACTTTTGTTCTCGACATTTCTCATCTTAATTGCTCGGTGGAGAATGCGGCTGCGGCAGCTGCGCTGAAGTTTAAGTCCTGCCAGGGAAGCAGGAGGCTTCTTGGCACTCGGGTCGATGGTCAGCTTTCTCATGTCCTTTTCTAAGTTGTCTGGCTGGGAGATTCCCGAATTATCCGAGGAGTCTTGTCCATCCGTCTGAGAAGGTTCCGAGTCCACGAGTGGGTGGACCACCTCCTCTGATGGGTCGAACTCCTCTGATGGCTTCTCCATGGCGACAAGCAGAAGCCTTGAAAGTTAGCTCCAAATAAAACTGGTTAGTTTTGGAGAAGACTGAGACCCAAACTCACCAGCAGAGGCGAAGTCTCCCCAGTGTTGATATTAAAGATGTACGCTACTGGTGTTGGAGAGATGGCTCAGAGGTCTAGAACACTGGCTTCTCTTACAGTCCTGAGTTCAATTTTCAGTAACCACATGGTGGCTCATAACTGTCTGTATGAGATCTGGTGCCTTCTTCTGGGGGGCAGGTATACACGCAGGCAGGACTCTGTATACATGAAAATAAATAAATCTAAAAAAAATGTGCTTCTACTGGAGAAAGATCCTTTCTAATAACAAAATAAGAACATTCTTCGTTCCCCCAAAGCAGGAGCTTTATTATAATCACTATTATTCTCAATGCCAACAATTAAGAAACACTTTCAGGGAAACATTGCTTTCGGTAACCTAGAGCTCACAGATCCACACCGGAACGAGCTCAAAGTACATGAAACAGTGTGCAGCCCTTCAAGTTGCTAAACTAAACAGGATTGCAGATTTGTCCAACTTTGTGCAGCATAAGATGGGATAGTCCGTACAGGGGACCTGGTGTTGCCTGCTCTAAGGTCCTTCCCTACATCCAGTTTCATAAGACAGAGTGAGGCTATGGCTTCCACAGCAGTGCCAAGCCAAGTCTAAGTCTTCCAAGCCACCCTCAATTCACATCAACATTTCAGAATTAATTTCTCAATTAAGAAATACAAGAGTGGCCAGGTGTAGTACCACACACCTGTAATCTCAGCCCTTGAGGCAGAGGCCGGTGGATCTCTGTGGGTTCGAGGACAACCTGATTTACATAGTGAGTTCCAAGACTGCCAAAGATACATAATAGAGAGATCCATCCTGTCCTTAAAAACAAAGATAACAAAGAAAAAGAAAGAGAGAGAGAATGGAAGGAAGGAAGGAAGGAAGGAAGGAAGGAAGGAAGGAAGGAAGGAAGGAAGGAAGGCCAAATTACTAACAAAATGGGAGGAGCACATCTCTTTTAGAGAGCTGGCATACAGGCCTGGTAAACAGTACCAGAAAGGCTGGTTGTAATCAAACTTTTCCTTTGGGCTGCCAGCTCACAAAAAAATGATGTAGAGACTTATTAATTATGAAAGCTCAGCCTATAGCTTAGGCTTGTCCCACTAGCTCTTATTACTTAAATTAACTCATTTATATTAGTCTACATTTTGCCTTGTGGTTTTTTACCTCTCTTCCATCTTACATCTATTTCTTTCAAGTTTCATCCTGACTTCATTTTTAAATTCTTCTTATCTATGAGACTAAGCCTATGAAAGGGTCACTTGTAGCAGGCTTTTTCTTTTAGGCTATCAACCAGCTCCCAAATCATGACCCAGAGACTTGTTATTATTTATAAATGCTCTTATTTTGATCTTTTTCTCTTTATGTTTTTCCTTGGGACCTTTAATCTTCCTTCCTTCCTTCCTTCCTTCCTTCCTTCCTTCCTTCCTTCCTTCCTTTCTTTCTTTCTTTTTTTTTATTCTCCATCTTTTTTTTCTTTCTTTATTTATTAAATATTTCAGTCTCTTCCCCACCTCCGCCTCCCCTTTCCCTCCCCCTCCCCCAATCCATTCCCCCTCCCTCGTCAGCCCAAAGAGCAATCAGGGCTCTCCGTCCCGTGGGAAGTCCGAGGAAAACCCTCCTCCGTCCAGGTCTCGTAAGGTGAGCATCCAAACTGCCTAGGCTCCCACAAAGCCACTACATGCAGTAGGATCAAAGACCCATTGCCATTGTTCTTGATGTCTCAGTAGTCCTCATTGTCCGCTATGTTCAGTGAGACCGGTTTTAACCCAGGCTTTTTCAGACCCAGGCCAGCTGGCCTTGGTGAGTTCCCGATAGAGCATCTCCATTGTCTCAGTGTGTGGGTGCATCTTTCTTTCTTTCTTTCTTTCTCTCTTTCTTTCTTTCTCTCTTTCTCTCTTTCTCTCTTTCTTTCTCTCTTTCTTTCTGTATATGTTGCTTTCCTGCTTTCTCCATGGCTGGCTGGTAACTGCCCAGCTTCTAGCCCCAGGCATATCCCTCTCTTTCTCCTTCCTTCTCTTCTCTCTGGAGCCTATATTTCTCCTACTTATTCTCTCTGTCCACCAGTCCCACCTAGTCCTCTCCCACCTAGATACTGGCCATTCTGCTTTTTTATTAGACCAATTAGGTGCCTTAGGCAGGCAAGGTGAAACAAATGTAACATCTTCACTGAAAAGTATCTGCATCACAATAAGCCTCTCTGTCAGTGCAACCATCCAAATCTGACCAAATTAAACCAAATTAGAAAAAGCACAGGTTTAATGGATACAAACACTCCCAGATGGCTTTCCAGCCCCCTAGAAAGTAGACAGGAAAGGAAGACTGGAAACCTCATGTTTGTTCTCTGGGGGGCAGTTTAAATACCCTGTGGGCGTGGTCTTGAGCATCTCTGGGGAGGGCTCATCATTTGGTGGGCTTTCTCAGAGGCGGAGTCTGGACTAAGGCAACTTCCAGGGGAGGGGGCTTGGGGTGGAACTTCCACCCAAACATCAGAGACTCTTTGGATATATGGATGCCAAGGGCTGGGGTGAGGCTTCCATCCAAACATTCCAGATTCTGGTTATATGGGTACTGGTTCATATCTGACTGCTTCCTGCTGGCATGGGGTGATATGGGGGAGGGGAGAGTTGGGCATTGGTGGACTCACTCTCAACAGGAGGTACGGGTGGAGAGGCATCCTGGCATCTGTTTCTTGAGGGAGATGAGAAGGCAGGTTGCTAGAAGAAAAAAAAAACAGATTGATAGTATCTTGGTCCTAAGAACAGGGCTAGCCATGGGAAGGGTGACAACTACCAGAATGAAAGGACCAGAGAAGTGCCCAAGTTGTACACAGGAGAGGCACGGGTGAATGAGTGAGACACAAGAACAGATATGCTCTTTAAACCAGACTTCAGTTGCTGGGTTGGTGCACACTTGAGCCTGAAGAGGTGGTACCAAATGATGAAGTCCCAGGAATTGGTGCGGGTGCTGGCATTATCTGGAGGACCCCCTGTAAGTTGGTCTTGGCCCAGCCAGCAGGAGTGACCTATGAAATATGGTTGAAAATGGGTGGGGTCAAAATAGGCTCTGGAGACTGATAGATTTTAGTGGACCAGATTTCTTGATACAGCAGCAGAACTTCTCCCAGGAACCTCCAAAGTAACATCTGAAACCTGTTAGAACCTGGACTAGGAAGCTTAACGAAAGAGGCCCACCTGCCTGAATTTTTAGCAGTAAACTTAACTAATAAACTAATGAGCTACTGGTATCCTAAGTCATCAGAAACCATCAGACATATCTGAGAGGGATAAATAAATGAGCAGAAGTGAGACAGTTTCTCCAGTTACCCAGGCAATACCAAGCCTCTCCGTAATCTTTGGTGAATACCAGACTTAGAAGCAGTGCTTGCCTTTAACTGCTAAGCCCAGGAGGCCTGACAGATTTTCCTGTGGCGATAGGGTTCAGTCTACCTGTCTTGGCAGGAGGAGACAATCGATCCCACAGTGTAGTCCAGTCCAAGCAGGGTCCAGGCAGCCGATGAGGTGAGAGACAGCTTTTTGCTGTGTGTGCAGCTTCGCCATATCCAAAGGCAAGCCTGCAGGAGGAAGTGGTTCTGCAGCCGTGCGTCTTCTTAGAAATACAGGTGTTACGTATTTTCTTGGACCGACAAACCTCTCCACCAATGCAATAAGACAATCAGACCAAATCAAACCAAGTTAGAAGACACCCAGTTCTAATGGATGCCAGCCCTCCCGGGTGGCCCCCGGGAAAACACAGAGAGGGGAAAGGAGAACCGAAAAGAACACACAAAACCGGGACACAGTGTGTTCATTCTCTTGGGGGCAGTTTAAATAGCCTGTGGGAGTGGTCTTGATCTTCCCTGGGGAGGGGTCACCGTTTGGCGGGCTTTCTTGGAGGTGGAGTCTGGACTGCAGCCACTCCCAGAGGAGGGGGCTTTGACCCCCCCAGCCAACATTCCAAAATGGATTCCAGGGGACTGGGGTGAAGCCCCCAAATAAACATTCTGGACATTTTGGATGAAGGAGTACCAGGGAGCTAAGGTGACACTTCCGACCAAACAATAGGATGCTGCAGAAGCTGGCTTGAGGTTTCCACTTTGACCTCAACCAAAATGGTGGCTATGCACGTGTTTGTACTTTTCCGGAGCTGTTGTAATCTGGAGTTACAAATTTTACAGATTTTAAAACAACCACACATACACAGAGAGACATAAAACAAGCATACGCTGGCCACATATATATTAACAGACAGACAAACAGAACTTTTTCCAGGAAACTTTGTCAGCTGGCCAACTTAAAAATCCTGCAGTAGGCTGTGGGAGCCAGGCAAACACACAGGGGTCCCACTGAAGGCCAGATTAGCAGAAACTGTAGGGGAAAACAGAAACTAAAGATGGACCACCTATGCAGCTCAGAGGGGGAGGGCAGGGGGAACAGATCCATCGCAGGGAGAGTCCCAGTGTGACCTGAATACATGACAGGAATGAGAGACAGAAGTGCAGAGACACAGACAAACCACAAACACCAAGAGAGCTGGGGTGGGAGGGGGTGGGCAAGATCCCTGGTTCATTTCTGGATTTTGGCACCAAATGTTAAGAAAGCCCTGGTTAATGGGAATCTGCCACCGATGATATAGTAAGTCAATCAAACCAAATTAATAAATCCAGGTTTATTCTGAGCACAGCATTCCTGGGTGGCCCCAGGGGAAGTTGAGGATACCATAAGGGGAAATCATGAGGTAAGGGCTTTTAATACCCTGGTGGGTGGAGTCACCAGTGGCTTTTTGAGGGGTGGAGTAATGCCCCCTGGGGTGGAGCCACTGATGGCAGGCTCTTAGGGGTGGAGTCTGGACTGAGGCAACTCTGGGGGGAGGGGACATTGGGTGGAGCCTCTTCCAGAACATGCCAGACTCCTTGGATATATGGATGTCAGGGGCTGGGGTGACACTTCCACCCAAAACATGTACATAGTTAACGAAGGCAGAAACAGATGTAACACACCTTCACATAGATAAAGTACTATTCCACAACACAAACAAATGTAACACATCTTTGTAGTATGAGGGGCAGTGGGCTGCTTCCTGCCACCTGGCTAGCTTTACCCAAAATAATTACACGGAAACTGTATTCTTTTAAACACTGCTTGGCCCATTAGTTTTAGCCTCTTACTGGCTAACTCTCACATCTTGCTTTAACCCATTTCTAATAATGTGTGTAGCACCACGAGGTGGCTTACCAGGGAAGATCTTAACCTGCATCTGTGTCAGATAGGAGAATCATGGCGACTGCCTGACTCGGCTTCTTTCTCCCAGAATTCTGTTCTGTCTACTCTGCCTATCTAAGCTGCTGTCCTATCAAAAGGGCCAAGGCAGTTTCTTTATTAACCAATAGACATATGACCCTCCTCTATCACATCTTTGCATAGTTAAAATAATATTCCACAACAGGCATTGTATCTACCAGCAACTCCCATGCTCAGTGAATGTCCTTAGCCATCAGGGAAATGCAAAGTACAATGAGATACTATTTCACACTTGCTAACACAGAGAGAATACATTTAGAGGGTAACACATTGGAAAGAATGTGGAAACTGGAACCCTCTTATGCCACTAAGAGGAATGTAAAATGGGGTAACCTTTGTGGAAAGCGTTTGC
Source organism: Alexandromys fortis (assembly GCF_014885135.2). Lineage (NCBI taxonomy): Eukaryota > Metazoa > Chordata > Mammalia > Rodentia > Cricetidae > Alexandromys > Alexandromys fortis. Next base: position 6,366,857 of record NW_026067976.1, on the reverse strand, counting down.
CACCTTGATCCTATTAGTCAGGTCAGCTCCAGGAGGGACTAAAAAATGGGTCCCCCCCCAAAAAAATAAGACAAAGAATAATAGATGGTAGTGGCTGCTCCAGCTAGGCCAGCTAAATTCAAACTGGATCAGCTCACATTTAAATCAGGGACTTCCTTTTGTCAGGTCCAAAAGAAACTCAAGATACATAACCAACTATTAGTGTGCCTATTAGCACGCCAAAGCACATCCTGGCCTCCAGGTGCTCTCCGCATGCAAATGTCTGTTACAGAATCCGTGCTGGCATCCTGGTTCTTCTCCCCCTACACCCTTCCCTCATGGGTCTCCCTTCCCCTAACTTCTCATTCTTATGTAACCCTGCCATTTCTGCCTCGTGCCTTCTTGGTTCTGTTTCTCTTGGCCCTGGTATGCCTAAATCATGGAGTCCCCCAAAAGACCACCAAGAAGTTTGAATCCATATGCTAAAGCAAAGCTTGGTGTTCAATTCTCCGTGTGTTCAACACAGCTGTATGAACAGAGAGTGCCCAGCCCTAAAGGAGTAGGGATTTTATTCATAGTAGAAGTTTGGGATGAGGGGATTTTCAGGGTTCAAGGCCCTAATTGGCTGGCATTTATCTAAGGGTGTCTTGATGAAAGGAAAGAGGTGTGTGCTGGGACCAAGGGCATCTGGTGATCTTATCTAATCTTATCTCATGGTTGGGATGTTTGGAATGTTAGGTACTTCACCTTTGATGCTGGCCCATCCCTGGGTTGTGTCATTTATGGCTTTTCCTGGAACTACCAGGTGCTACCTGATAATAACTGGAAATTCAGGCCTACTCTCTTAACTGGTTTTTATCAAGTCTGTCACACAGTCGTGTGGCTAAGATACCCTGGGCTCCATAGGACCCCCTGTAATTTTTGCCCATAATCTCTTCTCTTCTTTTCTCATTGTCCCCTGTTATGGTAAAAATAAAATGCTGCAGTTCCCTGAGGAGCATGGAGGCAGAGACTACGCAGGTCCCTGAGTAGCAGCAGTGGGCAGTGGGTCCCAAGACCATGGTAGGCCACAGAGCAGCCAATCCCAAGCAGACAGCCCCCAAGTGGCCCAGTGGGTCCTAAGCAGGGAGCCACATGGAGAGACCGAGACGGATAGGCAGACCATGCATAGTGAGGTTGGGTATTTATTTAGTGGGTTATGGAAGGGAAGGGGAGAGGGTGGGATAAGGGGGACAAGGAAAGAAACAGAGAGAGAGAAAGAGGGGGGAGGAGAGGAACCATGGCAGCAGCTATCTCTTTGGGAGAGAGATGGAAAGGAAGGGAGCTCAGACTGGAAGTAGAAGGAAGATCCACCTGCCTCAGTGGTGGATGGGGGAGGGTGTGGGCAGGGCTTGTCTCTTAAAGGGACAGGACAGACCATTACATTCCCATCCCTTTTTATAATAAAAAGGTGGGAGGTTAGGCACATCATGTTAAAGAAATTGGGGTGATGGATTTTCAAGACTGCTTCCTGCTTATTTGTGGGCATCATCGGGGTGGGGGGAACCTGAGAAAGCTGGGTGCTGGTCACATTCTGGTGTAGCTGGTCTTTTTGTTCCTGTTTGGTGTTTGTGGTATGGAAATGTCTGGTGTCTCTTACACCTGTTTAAGATATTGGCAGAACAGAGGACAAAGTTAAGTTTAGGAAAAGAAATTAGGACCAGGAAATTGAGAGCGGTGTATCTAATTGAAGAAGATAGATTCTTCAATTAGGCTCCCTAGAACTCACAAGAATTTTTGGTTTGTGAAAATTTAATTTTTAGACATCAGAATGACTGCGACAGATTTTTTTTTTGCAAAAGGAAAAGTATCTTTAAGACTATGAAGGGCAGTATGAGAGAGAATTTGATAGCATGTGCTTGTCCTCACATTTTTATAACTTGCATGTACATGCCTTAATAACTTGTATTTGTATTTTACTGAAATTTGACAGCTGAGAGGTTTTGTCAGTTTAAAAGGACAACCTCACCAAACTGCATCAGAGATCTTCGAGAAGGATAAATTTTTACTTGAGTTATTGATTTAAAAATGGCAGAGAACTTACTTGGTTGGCACCTAGAGCTACTCCTCAGAGTCCTCCATGGTTATTGAGGGTCATATTTGCCTTTTGCTGTTTAACACAGGGCCTGCCAGGCTCCAGAAGATCCTGTGGGCTAAGAAATCTGTAGGAAGACAAGCCTACCTTGATCTGAGCAGCTAGGCTGTTGATTCTAGTGATTCTGTCCACGTCTGGAGATCTTCAGTTTCAGTGAAAGGTAGTTTTTCCCAGTGGTCAGTGCTTGGCAGCTGAAGCAAATTGCAGATGGACATTGTTCTTCTGTATCTGGAGAAAATAGAGTGCTATCGCTAGGAGCCAACCTGTCTCTTTTTGTTATGAAAAGCTTTTAAATAATTAAGTATTTAAATGCCATATTCCACAGATCTATGAACAGTTAAAGGCTGTTTATCAGTATAGAATCTGCCTGGAGAGCTGGGTCCGAGCTTGAGTGTACTGACTTTCAACTTAGCAGGCAAGATTTACACTCATAAAAAGACAGAAAGAAGAAAAATTGCTTGCAATAGAAGGTTAACAGCAGAACTGACAATAGTAGAGAACAGCTCAATATATTTTAAATCAGGGTTAGATTAAATATATTGTATTTTTGTAAGAGACTTAAAATTACATACCAATTTAAAACATGAGATGTATTGCTTTGTAGTCTGAAATGAGATAGAATGGGCAGACAATTATAACATTCAACAGTAAACATAGGTGTATTTAAGCTACATGTATGCACACACACACAGTGAACAGGAATTGTGTGAAGTGGATGCTCTTGATAGGGCATGCCACTACACAAAACACATGTAACAGAGTCAGCACCGGGAAACCAGGCAGGGAGAATACCTCAGTAAAGATGGCGGAACTTGGTCCCCTACCTGGGTCTCAGTTAAGATGGTGGTGAAGTCACCTGACCTCAGTTTAATATGGCAGTAAGGTCACCTGACCTCAGTCAAAATGGCAGCAGTCACATGTTGTATGGAAGAGAGACCTAGAGGTGTGATCCTCCCTGTTGCCCAGCTGCCATGCCACAAGCCGTGGCAGGGAGCAAAGGCTGGAATTGAAAACCGCTGCCTCGTGGATCCAACCAATTTTGTCGGTAGTGGTGGCAGGGACAGTTTGAGGAAAAGCAGAGCTGGTGGGACACCGGCTGAGCATAGTTTGAGGGTTTATACCATAGCTGAAAACATGGAAACGCACACAAACACCACAGGGCCTGTAGAAGAGTGTCCTCTCTATATAGGCGGGTGTTGAAGCCTGATTGGCTCTGGTCTGGGTGACTCAGAAGCTACTGGTGTGCATAGAGGTTGGCATTCAGGCAGATAGAATGCAGAGCTGTTGTAAAGAAACCTGGTTCCAGAGCACAGGGTTCTATGTGTCCTCAGCAGTCCTGCTCACAGGCAGGAGGGAACGTGAAGAGCCTGGCCGAGTCACAAGCACCAACGTTATGGCACTGTTCCCCAAATGGCTGCAGCAGACAGTGGGTCCTAAGACCATGGTGGGTCATGAAGACAGCTGTCCCAGGCAAGGAACCATGCAGTGGGTGAGAGACTGAGACTGATAGGCAGGCCATGCAGAGTGAGGTTGGATATTTATTTAGTGGGTTATGGAAGGGAAGGGGAGAGGGAGGGATAAGGGGGACAAGGAAAGAAACAGAGGGGAGAGGAGAGGAGCCATGGCAGCAGCTATCTCTTTGGGAGAAGGATGGAAAGGAAGGGAGCTCAGACTGGAAGCAGACAGAAGATCTGCCTGCCTCAGCAGTGGAGGAGGAGGGAGTGGGCAGGGCTTGTCTCTTAAAGGGACAGGACAGACCATTGCATCCCCATCTGTCTTAGTATTGCTTTTGCTGCAATGCAACAGCATGATCAAGGCAACTTGGAGAGTAAAAAGTTTATTTGGCTACTCTGCCATATCACAGGTCATCACTAAAAGAAGTCAGGTCAGGTATTCAAACAGAGCAGGAACCTGGAGGCAAAAGCTGATACAGAAGTCATGGAAAGTTGCTGCTTACTGACTTGCTCCCCTCCCCAATTAAGAAAAGTTCCTACAGACTTTCCTACTGCCAGATCTTATGGAAGCATTTTCCCTGTAATGGTCTGTCCTGTCCCTTTAAGAGACAAACCCCTCCCACTCTCTCCCCTCACCCCCACTGAGGCAAGCAGATCTTCCTTCTGCTTCCAGCCTGAGTTTCTTCCTTTCCATCTCTCTCCCAAAGAGGCAGCTTCTGCCTCTCTCCTTTCTCCCCACTTCTCCTTTCCCCCTCTCTCTGTTTCTCTCTCTCTCTCTGTTTCTCTCTCTCTCTCTCTCTCTCTCTCTCTCTCTCTCTCTCTCTCTCTCTCCTCTTCTCCTCTTCTCCATTCTCCCCTTTCCCCTCCATAACCCACTAAATAAATACCCACTTTCTCTGCGTGGCACACCTCTGTCTCTCATCTGCCTCACAGCTCCCTACCTGGAACCTGCTGGCCCTCGTGGCCCACGGGTCACTTGGGGAACCACAGTGTTTTACCACCGCAGCCCCAGTGGCCTGCTGCCCACTGCAGGCACTCGGAGACCTCTGTGGTGTTTCATTTTTACCATAACATTCCCTATTGAGGTTCTCTCTTCTGATGACTCTAGCTTTTGTTAACTTGATATAAAAATAGCCAGCATCCTCTCCTCTCCTCTCTCTCTCTGTCTCTCTCTGTCTCTCTGTCTCTCTCTCCTTCTCTCTCTGTCTCTCTCTCTCCTTCTCTCTCTGTCTCTCTGTCTTGTCTCTGTCTCTGTCTCTGTCTCTGTCTCTGTCTCCCTCCCTCCCCCCCCCCCCCCCCCCCCCCCCCCCCCCCCCCCCCCCCCCCCCCCCCCCCCCCCCCCCCCCCCCCCCCCCTCTCTCTCCCTCTCTCTCTCTCTCTCTCTCTCTCTCTCTCTCTCTCTCTCTCTCTCTCTCTCCTCATGGATCAAGCAGTCTACTGGTCATGTTTAGTCTACTACTTTCTCTCCCTGCTCTGGATTCTTCAAGATTGTAGCCCAATAAGCCTCTCTGCTGATGCAATAATCCAAATCAGACCAAATTAAAACAAATTAGAAAAAGCCCAGGTTTAATGGATGCCAGCACTCCTAGGAGGCCTTTCAGGAGAACACAGACAGGGGAAAGAGGAACAGGGCAGACCACGTGTTCGTTCTCTAGGGGGCAGTTTAAATAGTCTGTGGGAATGGTCTTGACCTTCCCTGGGGAAGGGTCACTCTTTGGTGGGTTTTTCGGAGGTGGAGTCTGGGCTGTAGCAACTCCAAGAAGAGGAGGCCTGGAATGGAAAGTTCCACTCAAACATTTTAGAATGGATGCCGGGGGGCTGGAGTGACGCTTCCAACCAATTTCCCCTGATGCTCTAGGCATTTGCCTTTCTCTCCTGAAGCAGTCCATGCCCCAGCTTCTGCCATATTGCTCTTTGTCCAACCTCCACGTCTAACTCAAAAGGCACGGCTTTCTTCTCTCTCTTTTCCACTTTATTCTTCTGGAAGCTGCTGAGACGTACAGTTTGCCTGCTCTGTTGTTGTTGTTTTCTTTATTAAACTCTAACAAAACCATCCTCAAGCTTCCTTCTGGGTCCATTTTAATATTTATTTATTTTATTTCAGACAGGATCCCACTATGTAGACCAGGCTAGCCTGAAACTCATAGAGATCCACCTGCCTCTGTCTGCCAAGTGCTGGGATTAAATGCATGTGCTACCAAGCCTTCCTTTTTTAAAAAGAATTCTTTTGTTAATGAGACTACGCATCCAAAGAAGGGACTCCAATTTCCCTGATAACACTGAAACTGCTTTTGGGGTTCAAGACTACAGGAAAGTAGGGTCCTCCTCACGATAATCCTACATTATAATTATCATAAATACACTCCTAACTATAGAGCCAGAAGTGGCAGTGTGTTTGTGTGAAATCTTGTATACATCTCCTTCAGAACTTTGAAAAATATAAAAAAAAAGTCTCCCAATGACATTTCTTTCTTGTTTCTTGCTTTGTTTTGAGATTTATGTGTATGAGTATTTTTCCTTAACTGTGTGTGTGCCTGGTGCCTTCAAAAGCCAAAAGAGGACATTAGCATCAGAATCTTCTGGAACTGGAATTACAAGTGATTGTGAGCTCAACATGGGTACGAGGAACTGAACCAGGGTCTTCTGAAAGAGCAGCAAGTATTCTAAATGCTGAACCATCTCTCTACCCCCTTGTTTTAATTGAACTTGTTTTCTATTACTTTTACTTGGAATTTCCTTTTCTTTTTAATGTGTCTGGATGTTATGCCTGTATGTATTATCTGTGCACTACTTGCATGCCTGGTGCCCAAGGAGGCCAGAAGAGGCCATCAGATACCCAGTAACTATAGTTACAGACAGTTGAGACCTGCCTTGTGGGTGCTGGGACCTGAACCATCGTCCTCTTGAAGAGCACCCAGAGCTCCTTAGCCACCTCTCCATACCTCCTTGTTGCTTTGGGGACAGGGTTTCATGTATATCAGGCTTGTTTCCAATTCCCTATAGGTGATCTTGAACTTCTGATCCTCCTGCCTCCACCCTGCAAGTGCTGAGCTTATGGGTGTGTGCTATCACACTGGGTTTATGTGGTGTCAAGGACTGAGCCCATGGCTTCATGCATGTGAGCTAAATATTCTATTCAGTTGAGCTACATCCCAGCTCATCCAATGACAGTTCCAATACATAAAACCTGTAATATCTATGCACTGCAATTTTTTTTTTTTTTTTTTGGTTTTTCAAGACAGGGTTTCTCTGTGGTTTTGGAGCCTGTCCTGGAACTAGCTCTTGTAGACCGGGCTGGTCTCGAACTCACAGAGATCCGCCTGCCTCTGCCTCCCAAGTGTTGGGATTAAAGGCGTGCGTCACCACCGCCCGGTTTATGCACTGCAATTTAATTCAACCAAAAAAAGGAATAAAGTAGCGAAACTTGCTATAAACTTGCTATTGTGCAAAGTTACAGAAACCAGTCCCAAACGATCATATATATTTATATTAAATACAGAAAATAAGCTGGGTGTGGTGGGAAACACCTTTAATTCCAGGATTCTGAAGGCAGAGGCAGGTGGATCCCTGTAAATTCAAGGATAGCCTGGTTTACATAGTGAGATCCTGTTTTCAAAAGCCCAGATACCAAAACTTTACAGACGGCACAGTCTCTAAGTTGTTGGCTGAAATGGGAAGGATTGGGAATCAGTTAAATACAACTAACTTTCTTCTTGTGAGTGGTAAACCGCTCAAACTAATCGTTGCTCAACTGAATATCCTCACACTCACAGAAAGAATAGCTTAAATGGGTGAATTATACAGTATGTCTCACATGACAACCATACAAGCCAGGGCTTGTAGTGCACGCCCTGTTTTGATCTTTGGACCACCTGAGAGATGAAAACAGCTTCTTGTGTATCTAAACCCACTGAGTTTCAAGCTACTTCCATTTGCTAGTTTATTCGTTAATCCCTTTAACAGTCACATACGACCCTCTCTCTCCCTGGAAAAGTGGCAAGTTTTTAAAATAACACCATGGCTAAGAATGAACTGTGTGCGATGCAGAGCCGCGTTCCATGAGCGCGCGTTATTCTGTATGTTTACAGCAAGGCACACATACAAATGCCCACGGGGCCTTTCGAAAGGTTCTGATCGAACCGGTCTCAGTGCCCCTGGTCCTTGCCCTCCAGGACTCTCTCGCTCTAGGACAGGGGGGTAGCAGCACAGCTCCCAACACCAGTGGACAAAAGTGCCCCCACAACCTAGGGCTGAGGAAAGTGATAGAGTCTTTAGGTAACTGTTGGTCTCAGCAATCCCTCAGCTCCGCCTGGCACACACCAAAAGCCGCCGCCCTCAGACAAACCCAGAGAACAATACACCCAGCCCTGCCCCCAGCGACCGAGCCGCGCCCAGGCGGTGGCCGCGCCCTGCCGGGAAATGTAGTTTCTGAGGCCTGACTTGCGCAACTGTCCGCCGCCCGGGAGCCGCGCGCAACTACAAATCCCGTCACGCCCCGCGACACTCGCTCGTCAGATTTGCCGGAAGGGATCGCGGTTGACATGGCGGAGAACCCGCAGGGCGGCGGTGCGAGTTGTTTGCAGCACCCAGTTCCTAGTGCGAGCCACGGCAGCTTCCCAGAGTACGAGCTTCCGGAGCTGCACACCCGGGCGTTCCACGTGGGCGCCTTTGGGGAGCTGTGGCGCGGCCGGCTCGGGGCCCGGGATTTGTCGCTGAGCGAGCCGCAGGCAGCCGGGCAGCCTGCGGACCGAGGGTCGTCGGACAACAGCTTGGAGGATGCTGCGGTGGCCCGTGATCTGGGCTGCAGTCTGGAGGCGGCGGCAGAGCTGAGGGTCGTGTGCGGGTGAGTGCGCGGCCTCGGCGCTCAGCGTGGGCACGGCAGGGTGCAGCCTCGTCCCTGCGCTCCCCGGGGACTCTTCCGGGCGAGGGACAGTGGTTTAACCTTCACTCTCTCCCCCCACCCCCACCCCCAAACCCTTTCCGGAAGGAGAAGAGGTGCTGGGGTCCAAAAGTACAGTTTATGAGGATAGATTCAGTAACGGGACACGACAATTGCATAAAAGACTTTGCTATTCTTTGATCTTGAAAACGCTTGTTGGAGTACCCGCGGTATATATCATTGACATTTGGACAATGGAAGTACGTGAGGCTGGGGAAGACTTAATCAGAGCAGTGCTGAAGCCCGAATTAACCGTAATCTCTAGTGGTACTCGTTAATATGTTATTACTTAAATTTCTCCCAAAACTACCTGGGGGTAGAAATATAAAACTTCTTTGTAATGGTTCTCCATTTGACAGTACTAACTGTTCTCATATCCATCCTTTCAATATAACATTGGCACAGAAACCATTGTCTTGAATTCTGGCCTCCTTTGAGCCGCCTGCTGGATTTCATAAGACTTCTTAATTATTTAGTGATGTATTTAGGACAAGCTCTGACCCGCTGTTGAAAAATGCACGGCTGATCATAAAATGTTGCTTTTCCTTTCTCCTTCTCCTGACCCCTCCCTCTTTCTAAGCCTTGATAAACTGAGATGCCTCGAAGAAGATGAAGACCCGGAAGTCATCCCCGAGAACACTGATCTGGTGACTTTATGGTATGATTTTGTTTTGTCATAAACTATTTGTTTTGGTGCTGGGGCGAAGCACGACCTATCACTAAACTACCCTGTTTGGCTTTCTGCTATTTAACTGAACATTTTTGGAATGTCTTTCTTTGGAAAGTGTAGTATTCTCCACATTCCCACCACTTAAATTCAACCACTGAGTTTGGTGTCCTGGCTCATAACTGCAATTCCATCATTTAGGAAGCTGAGTCAGGAAGATTAATGCAAATTAGAGGCTAGCCTTGGTTACATGAGTTCAACGACTGATTTTTGTTTTTTAAACATTTGGACTCCCTTGCTTTAACCTTTTGAGTCTGGGGCACAGTTTTCCCACTGGTACATCAGTTTGTAGCTCCAAAAGTACCATTTTGCATAATCAGGGTGATTTTCTTTTCTTGGTTTTTCAAGACAGCGTGTCTCTGTGTAGCTTTGGAACCTGTCCTGGAACTCACTCTGTAGCCCAGGCTGGCCTCAAACTTAGAGATCCTCCTGTTTCTCGGCCTCCTGAGTGCTGGGATTAAAGGCGTGCGCCACCACTGACTGCCTGGCAAGAGTGATATTTTTACATCTAAAATAAAACCTTATAAACACGAAATCTCTGATATATAATACATATTCAAATTTGTACTTATATTTAATATAGACTTAATCTATTTAGATTTCGGAATGCAAGCTAAATAACTCAGATAGTGTTTCTTGAAATACCCATGGTAAAGAGCCAGTTGTAGGAAAGATGACATACACCTTTAATCCCAGGGAGGCGGAGGGAGGCAGGCAAATCCCTGTGAGTTTGAGGCCAGCCTGGTCTAAATAGTGAGTTCCAGGCCATCCATGGATATATGATGTCTAGAAAGAAAGAAAGAAAGAAAGAAAGAAAGAAGGAAGGAAGGAAGGAAGGAAGGAAGGAAGGAAGGAAGGAAAGGAAAGAAAGAAGCACCAGTTGTTCATTTGTTTGTTTGTTTGGTTTTGGTTTTCAAGACGGTTTCTCTGTAATAGGTCAAAGGTATAGACGCCACCGACAGGCTCACTAATTAATCTTAATAATCTTGTAAAATGTTCGACTTTTCAAAACAGCCTAAATCTATCTCTATGCTTATCTTTTCCTAAAACTTTCTTCTGTCAATAACATAAAAATAAAAACAAAAATCTAGCAAGAGTGGCAGCTCACATTTGTAGTCCCAATATTTGAGAGACAGAGGAATGAGGATTGCCAGAAAGTCAAGGTCAGCCTTGTTCCAGGCTATTTTAAGAACAGAAATCTAAAATTCCTTAATTATAATTTTCTGCCATTCTATTTCCCTTTCCTCTTCCTCCTCCTTTTTTTCTTTAGTTTTTTTGAGACAGGGTTTTTCTGTGTAGCTTTGGAGCCTGTCCTGTAGACTAGGCCGTTGAACTCACAGAGATCCTCCTGCCTCTGCCTTTCAAGTGCTAGGACTAAAGGTGTGTGCCACACCACCCGGCCTGTATCACTTTCTGATGAAGAAGCTTCTTGGCACACTCAGGCATTGGAGAGGGAAAGAGGACACGTGTCAGAAATGGATTCTTGCTCTGTGCCATCCTCCTTATCATAACAAGCTAAATAACTTGACATAACAAGCTAAATAACCCAGCAAAACAAAGGGTTTTAATTCATGAACTCAGAGAGGAAATTGTTAATACTACATATGCTAATGGTAAAATCTCTTCCCCAAAGCCTTTAACACCTTTATTGCATTTCACACATAACAATTTTAACTGCTGTATCTACCCATCCCCCTCGCTGGTGTGGCCAAGAAAGCACTCTTTACTGCTCCAGCCATCTTGCACCATTTAAAGGATTAAAAGAAACTGTAGAAGTTCTACAATAAAAAGAGAACCACAAAATTGGAAGGTCTGTAACTGTCATCCTAAGACCCAAACCAGAAACGATATTTTATTTTTATTTTATTTATTTATTTATTTATTTATTTTTGGTTTTTTCGAGACAGGGTTTCTCTGTAGCTTTGGAGCCTGTCCTGGAACTAGCTCTTGTAGACCAGGCTGGCCTTGAACTCCCAGAGATCCGCCTGCCTCTGCCTCCTGAGTGCTGGGATTAAAGGCGTGCGCCACCACTGCCCGGCTCAGAAACAATATTTTAAAAGCAGATTTTGAGCCACTATTATTGGCATTTCCCATCAAACCTGACAACTTTAGTTCAGTTCCTGGAATCCATATTGTGGATGGAAGTAATAGAACCTACTCTGGGCTGGAGAGATGGCTCTGAGGTTAAGTGCACTGGCTGTTCTTCTAGAGGTCCTGAGTTCAATTCCCAGCAGCCACATGGTGGCTCACAACCATCTGTGAGATCTAGTGCTCGCTTCTGGCGGGCAGGCATACACGCAGACAGAACATTGTATACATAATAAATAAATTAAAAGAAAAAAAAAGAGAACCTACTCCTCATAAATCCTCCAGTGACCTCCGTACATCTACCATAGCAAGAGCGCACTTGCTTGCACACACACTAAACAAATAAATGTAAAAACAAAAATCAAACTAGACTGCGCTAGAATGACAGGAAAGCACCATTAAATTGGGACTCTTCTAAACCGATCCCAAATATCACAGAAACACATTTAGGAGGAAATGAGATTCCAAAGAGAACTTACTGCAGGAAGTGACTGTTGATAGGTCAATTTAAGATAGATATAAGTGCAATAAACCTGGGACTCATCACAGACAGTGAGAAGAAACTGATAGAATGCTTTTATGGCAGAAGCACTGTAAAAACGAAAAGACAGCCTGTGACTTTGGAGAAAAGTATTTACTACAAAGAGCCATGTATAGGACAAAAATACTCCATGGGAAAATGAGGGGAAGAGATATGAGCCAATAAACTATTTTAAATGTAAACTACATTTAAATTTTTAAGAAAGGTGATGTGGGGATGTGGACCACAGTTACAACCCCTTCTAGTCCTGGCTGAAATGCTGAAATCCAAGTCCCAGGCAAGCTTAGACTATAAATTAGACCCTGTCTCAAAAGATCCCAGAATAAGATGCACTTGGTAGCAAACACTTGCAAGAGTATGCATAAGGCACTGGCTTTGACCTCCTGTTCCAAAGTCAAAACAAAACTGAAACACTGATTTGCCCTGACTACCCTAGGGTATAACAACAGCGAGGAGAAATGTAACCACAACAATGCGGAGTCAAGAACGCCACACATTTCAGGTCTCCCTAAGCTTTCCCATTCCCTCACTTCCTACCCCTGGCCCCTTGCAGACAGCCAACCTCTCCATACAGTGTTGGTTTACATTTATCTCCTTTAGCAGTCTGAGTTCAATTAGGAGGAGAAGCAGAACAGCCACTTTAATGGAGAAAGCTTAATCTAAAGAACTGTTAGCTTCAAAGCTGGGCATAGTAGTATATGCCTGTAATATCAGCACGTAGGCGCAGGAGGCAGGAAGATTACTCCAACTTCAAAACCAGCTGGACTATACGGAAAACCCTTCAGTTTAAAAAACAAAACAAGCAAAAAAATGTTAAGAAAGATTGGAGAAATGGCACCTTGAGAGAAACAATAACGGAAATATGAGTATATGGCAGAGCGGATGTTAGGAATGTCCTATACTTCGGGCTGAGAGATGTCGGAGGAGGGCCTTTCTTCCCCAAGAGTAGGACCCTTGAGAAAGGGCCTGCCTGTGTTTCCTGGGGGGCAGTGATTTACTGTGGTGGAGCGCCACCCTGAGTGTGCCAGGGAAAGCTCTGCAGGGAAGGCGGCAAGGAAGACCTCCAGGCCTCGGTGCTGTGGACTGCAGTGCCCTGCGGGAGCTGAGCACTGGCATGGTGGAGGCTGTGTCCACGCAGGACTGCTGAGCTGGCACCTCTCTCATGAGCTACATACATACAGGGTTTCTCCACTGTCCTTATTTACAGAGTTAATGAGTGCCAGCTGGCAGACGAAAAATATTCAAAACGTGAAGGTTTGTTCTTACAGAACAGGTAGAAACATGTCTATTTGTAGGTAAGAACCAATGGACTGGACCCAGCTAACCTTTCTTCCAGGGTTACCATATGCTGTGTGGCTTTGCTGTCTTCATTCATTACTATGTCTTGGAAGTTACTGATTTCAATCTTCATTATAGCTTCATTATTTATTCTACCGTGTGGATTTCCCACAGTGTGTTAAATACTCTCCTAGATATATGTATTTAAGATACTACAAATCTTTTGCAGACTGGATGTGGTAGCTCACATCTGTAACCGTACACTTAGGAGGCTAGCAGACAGACTATGAATGGAAGGTTACCCTGGTCTAGTGAGACCCCACCAAAAAAAAGTAAATTAAGCCGGGCAGTGGTGGCACAGCCTTTAATCCCAGCACTTAGGAGGCAGAGGCAGGCGGATCTCTGAGTTTGAGGTCAGCCTGATCTACTGAAGGAGTTCCAGGACAATCAGTACCAGGGCTGTTACATAGAGAAACCCGGTCTTGAAAAACCAAAATAAATAAGTAAATAAAACTTAAAGAGTGAATAGCTACTGAAGAAAAACACCAACGACTGTCCTTTGGCTTACATGCACACACGCGCGCGCGAGCACACACACACACACACACACACACACACACACACACATGAGTACAAAAGCCCAAAATAGGATACAAAAACTAGCAAATGTATGACAGCATTAAGGAGGACACAGAGAACTGGCTCAGAGCCTGCATGCTGGTGGTGATGTACGGCTGAAGGAAGAACTACTCACCTGTTGGTACTTAACACAGACTGTAGTGGAGCAGTTTGGAAACTGATTGATTACTGGATGTGATTACTGGACTTGAACCCATAACAGGTGCCAGTCCTCAGAGCCATCCTTCTCACAATGATGAGTTGTGGTTTGGGAGTTTGGAGTGTCCAAGTAGAAGACTTGAGAGCTGGCTATCCTTGAGTCAGGATAGTGCTTGCATGACAACTGAATCATGTTCCTAGCCCCTACTGTAGAAGAGGTAGTGATGCACATCTAATCCTGCTGCAGTCAAGCAGAGACATGGGGAGCCTGAGAACAGTACAACAGAAGTGACTTAAGGGTTAAGAATACTGGCTGTTTTTCTAGAAGACCTGGGTTCAATTCCCAGCACCCACATGGTAGCTCACAAACATCTGTAATTCCATTTCCAGGGAATTTGATGTTCTCTTTTGGCTTCCAAGAGCACGAGACACTCAGGCTGACATGTAGGCAAGACATCCATATACATAAAATAATGATAATTAAAAAATAATAAGGGGAACCCAGATATGGTAATGTATGCCTTTAATTCTAGCACTGAGATAGTAGAGGCAGATAGATCTCCAAGTTCAAGGCCATCATGATGTACAGGTTCCAGGCTAGCAGGGCTATATAGTAAGATCCTGTTCCAATAAATAAGTAAATTAATTAAAATAAAATAAAGGAACATGATAAAGATATCCAATGTCAACCTTTGACCTCCATTTACACACACACACATATATATATATACACACACACACACACACAGTGTGTGTGTGTACCAAATGCACATAAAAGTATATATGTAAACTTAGGTTTTTTAATACATAACGAAGGCATAGGAAATATAGCTACTTGTCCATACATGGGTTAACAGACATACATTATTTTGCCTGTCTCAGCTAAAAGGTGTAGAAGCACTAACTCTAGTAATCAAAACACAGTATCTAGATACTGGCTTCTAAATTTGTCTCCCAAGTTGGGCATGATGGTGTAATCTGTAATCCAGTGACTGGAAGATGGAGGCAAGAGACTCAGAGCTCAGGGTCATCCCGTGCTGGATAGTGAGTTCAAGAACAGACTGGGCTACATGAAACCTTGTTTAAAAATAAACAAAAATTTCCTCTCCAGTAAAGGAACTCGGGCTCCTGAAGAGTTAATGCCAGGGTTTGCCTAGGGAAAGTAGAGCATGAGTTTTGAATGTCCATGTTTCCAGAAACTAAGGAACAGACATCTTCCTTCCCTACCAAAAATAATAAAAGACCAGAGCCTGTTGAGGGTTTGGGGCTCCTCATAACCAAAGCTAGGACAATTTGAGCAACAAAATAATATTAGATTTTTAACCCGTGGAATAAAATGAGTGTGAGTAGAGTTTGTACTAGCAGAAGTGAGCAAAGAAGCCGGGCGGTGGTGGTGCTCGCCTTTAATCCCAGCATTTGGGAGACAGAAGCAGGCAGATCTCTGTGAGTGCAAGGCCAGCCTGGTCTACTAGAGCTAGTTCTAGGACAAGATCCAAAGCTACAGAGAAACCCTGTCTTGAAAAACCTAAAAAAGAAAAAAAAAATGAGTGAAGAAAAGCCATGTTAGTTTGCAGTAGAATTCTAGTGGGGGAAAATCATTAGGTATGTGCCACAGTAAATAATGTTGGGGGCGGTGAGATGAGTGCATAAAGAAGCAGCATTGCATGGTCTCAAAGAACCTCTCCAAATCTCTACCTGTTGCTCAGGAAATAAGGACTGTTCTGTGGGGCACTGAGCAGGCAGAATTGACGCGAGCATTATTAGTAACGCTATATGTTAGTACCGGACGCTTGGACTGGGCTGCCCCAAGAATAGCGCCATCAGTCTTGCAATGTTCTTGACAAGATGCTGTTTACTCCAGTTCAAGGAAACTGTAGTCACCTAAATTAAAGGGCATTGTGTAAACTGACTCACTGGCACTCTTCCGCAGTGTCAGAATCATGAAGATGAGGAGAGACTGAGAAACGAACAGGCTTAAAGGGTGAAAGAAAAAACATCATGTAGGATCCTAGATAGGAGTCTGGAACAGGGGAGGAAAAAGCCAGCCCTAAATTAAAGGTTGCGTGCAATCTGGAAACCATCTGCAGCTAATAATCATTGTGCTGAGCCTAATTCCTGTTTGTGATTTTGTGATCCCAGAAGATACTGGAAGGAGGAAGCTGTGGGGAGAGACATAAGGGAGATAGTCTTGTGCTATTTTTGTAATTCAAGTCTAAAAGTAGTCTAAAATATTAAGATTGGAGCTGGTTAGTGTGACTCGGTAGTACAGTGCTTGCATTGTGTATGTGAAACTTTGGGTTTGATTCTTATCCCTGCTAAAACAACAATAAAAAAAAGGCCTAGAGATTGCTCAGTTGTTAGAAACACTTGCTGCTCCTCCAGAAAACCTGAGTTCCATTCCTAGTACCTACATAGGAGCTCACAAATCTGTAATTCCAGTTCCAAGGAATCTGATGTCCTCTTCTGTCCTCTGTGGGCACCAGGTGCACATGTGCACAGACATACATGCATGGAAACACACAAATAAAATAAAAATCTTTTTTTAAAAGATATTTTAAATGTTCAGGAAAGCGTGTTGACTTTTGTTTTCATGTGTCCGTGTCAGTGTTAGGAAGGGGCTCTTGGACTATCGAGAAGAGAACATCATAATAGATCGCGCCTGTAGACAAGAAACATTTGCTTATGAAATGGTAAGTCTCACCTTTCCACCCTTCTCTGCTCTAAGACAGTAAGCTGAGAATGTCACTGACTGTTAGTCACCAAGAGCTAATTGGAGAGCGTCCCCATGGAGCTGAAAGGACCTCACTTTGACTCTACCTCTCTGACTTCTGCTTTAGTTTGTTCTTACTGTCAGTATCCGGCCAAGTTTATGCCTGTTTACCACTCTGTTCCTGGAACCTTTTGTTCTGCTCCTAATTTTACTTTAACCATATTGTTTTGGAACGGGAGCAGATTCCTGTAGATGAGGCTAACCTTGAACTCTCAAAGATTAACCTGCCTCTATCTCCTAAGTGCCGGTATTGAAGGCTTGTACCAGCACACTCAGCTTTTAAAACTATAGACTTAATCTATTGCTTCCTGTGTGAAACTCTAAGACAAAGTGAAAGTGACTGAGTTTGAGGTCAAGCCTGGTGTCTGTAGCAAGTTCTATGCTAACCAAGACCACACAGTAAGACCCTGTCTCAAAAAACAATCAAAAAGTAACAAAGACTAGCCAGATGTGGTGGTTTACACTTTTAATCCCAGCATTTGGGAGGCAGAGGCAGGTGGATCTTTGTAAGTTCGAGGCCAGCATGGTCTACAGAGCAAGTCCCAGAACAGCAAGAAAACCCCTGTCTTGAAAATCCGGGGGGGGGGGGGGGGGGGGNGGGGGGGGGGGGGGGGGGGGGGGGGGGGGGGGGGCTTCACAAAGATGCTTACTGATCATCACTTCCAGGACCAGACATTTTCTGTAGCCAGTAAGAAATGACTTAGTGTCCTTTCATTGGTAACCCTGGTCTGTATGAAATTGCTATTCTATGTACATATTCACATACGTGGAATTACATGATCTTTTTCTTTCTGTGTGGTTTGTTTAGCATAAAGTTTAAAGTTTCCTCCATGTTGTCGCATATGTTAGAACTTCTTTCTTTCTCTGGCCAAATGAAATCTTTTGTTACATGGATGCACCACATTCTGTTGGTTAGTGCGCTGTTAGCTTTTAGCTTGTTCCCACCTTTCGGTTATTGTGAATAATACTGAAGTATAAGGAAGTGTTTGAGTTCTGTTTTCAGTTCTTTTCATGATACAGCTGGGGTGGAGTTGCTAGGCACTATAGTGATTGCTTAAAATTTTATAGACATGTGATAATTCTGCATTAGTTCTATTGTCTCCCATAAAAAGGTGCATTTTGTACCTACTAGTAATTCATTAAGCTTAGTTTCTTCAGATCCTTTTCAATTCATACATTGTTAAGAATAACCACCTTAGCAGAGACCTATCTTATTTTAAAATTTTATTTTTGATTTGTCCTTTCCTAATGGTTAATGATGGTAAGCATTTTTATATAATTATTGGTCATTTGTATATTTTCTTTGAAAAACATCTATTCTAAATTCTAATTTCTTTTTTTTTGTTGTTTTTGTTTTTTGAGACTGGATTTCTCTGTAGCTTTGGAGTCTGTACTTGAACTCACTCTGTAGATCAGGCTGACTTTGAACTCACAGAGTCTTGTCTTTGCCTCCCCAGTGCTGGGATTAAAGGCACTTCGGTAGGATTTGCTGAAGGAGGTGGAGACAGGAGGATCATGAGTTCAAGGTCAGACTGGGCTATTCTAATTCTTTACCAATTAGAATATATTGTCTTGTTAGTTTCACTCTTCTGATGTTTTCAGGTTTTAAAACTTTGATTCATTTTGATTTTTTTTAACATAAAAAGAAAGCTATTTTATGTTTGGGGATTATGCCTGCATGTAGGTCTGTCCAGCACCCGTGTGTCTGATGCCCTTGGAGGCCAGAGAGGGTGCTAAATCCCTTGGAACCATAGTTAAAGATGGTTGTGAACCCTATGTGGATACTGGAAACCAAACCCAGGTTCTCTTAAAAAAGAAATGCTCTTAACTGCTGAACCATCTCTCCAGCCCCATTTTGAATTAGTTTTAATATGTGATGTAAAAAAGGCCAACTTCATTCTTTCATACATAGTAGTACAAACCAGCCCACAGACTGCAGCCAGGTAGGGGTATGGTACAGAGCACCCTTGTCTCCTAAAAGCATAATTTTTAAATTGTTTGTCTGTGTTTGCTTTTGTTTTGTTGAGACCTCAGGGTCTCAACTGTGTAGCTCTGGCTAGCCTAGAACTTACTATGTAGAGCGGGCTGAGAGATCTGCCCACCTCTGCCTTTGGTCCTGGGATCAAAGGTGTGTGCTACTCCACTGGCACTCAAAATAATATAAAATTATAAGTGTTACACAGAAGCTAGTCAAGGTTTCTCTAGCACTGGCTAATATAAAACATGATGAAGATACTTTAGAAACAAACTTCAGAAAAGGGTGACAAGATGAGTTTCTGTGGCTAATTTGGTGGTGTAAACATGCCCTCTCTCCCTCTCCTCCTCCTTCACTCCCTCCTTCCATCCTTTTCTAATTTATTTCTAGGAAGCAGGAAACACTAGGTGGTCCCTTTTGTGAGCAGTCAGGAAGTGAATAGAGATGGATGGATTGGGTCTAGGCTGAGTGCTAGCCTGAAATGTCAGGCCAAGGCTCAGATCCCCAGTGCTAGGGATAGGATATCTCACTAGAATACCATCTTAATTTGGTCACATATGATGAAAAAGATAAATGTTTAAGGTTGTCCTCCATGTACAAGCTTCTCTTAAGAGTATCCAGTATGCTGCCCTTCACTATCTTCCCTTGTGTACCTTTTCCTATGGTTGGCTTATAAATGGGTTTTGTTTTGTTTTAATATTGTGTATATTTGTGTGCCGGAGTGGGAATTTATGAACATGCCTGCAGTGCCCATGGATGCCAGAAGAGGGCTTTGAATCCCCTGAAGCTAGATTCATGGGCAGTTTGAGCTGCCCTACATGGATGCTGCAACCCAAACTCAGGTCCTCTGCAAGAGCAGTACATACGCTTAACCTCTGAATTGCCTCTTCAGCCCATTGATTTGTTTTTGAGAAGGGTCTTCCTGTATAGCCCAGGCTGGCTTCAGACTTTAAAACCTTCCTGTCCCAGTCATCCCTGTCCCCACATTGCTGGGGTAACGGCATACAGCACTGTGCATGGCTGTACTGTTGAATTTCTAAGACTGTCGAGCATTTGGGATTTTCAGTTTTCCCTATTATTAATGTCTAGGGTTATCGAATTGTGGTCAGAACTACTCTGTATGGTTTTAGTTCCTTAAGTCTAGAATGGTTCATGTGCACCCGAGAAGGCTACTGCTGGCTGAAGAGTCCTGCAATTTTTGTCTTTGTTTTTGTGTTCAGTTCGTTCTTCCACTGCCTAATGAATTCTTGTCTGAGTTCATTATTGTAAGAAAAATATCAAAGTCCAGAATCATTTGGTTCTTTTTTTAAAACTTATCAGTTTTTTCGCATATATTTTAGGATCCTTTTGCTCTTTGTAATTATGTGTCTCAGTACTGTATAGCACCTTTTATCAACATGTAATACCGTCTCATAATCTCTCTTAAACCTTGTTTAAGATTAACAGAGACAGCAAAACAACTTCCAACAGTTTTTTGGTTTTTCGAGGCAGGGTTTCTCTGTGACTTTGGAGCCTTCCCTGGAACTAGCTCTTGTAGACCAGGCTGGCCTCGAACTCACAGAGATCCACCTGTCTCTGCCTCTTGAGTGCTGGGATTAAAGGCGTGCGCCACCACAGCCTGATGCTTCCAACAGTTTTCTTTTTTTATGATTGCCTGGACTATCTTCTACCCTGTTACTTTCAACATGTTTCTATCGTAGTATCTAAAATGAGTCTCCTGTAAACAATATACAGCTGAATAAAGTTTTTGCAATCCAGTCTGTCAGCCTGCCCTTTCAATAGGAGCATCCATTTACAGCTACACTGGTTACTGGTAAAAAAGGGCTTCTAGCCGGGCAGTGGTGACGCACACCTTTAATCCCAGCACTTGGGAGGCAGAAGCAGGTGGATCTCTGTGAGTTCCGAGGCCAGCCTCACAGAGTTCCAGAACAGCCAAGGCTGTTATATAGAGAAACCCTGTCTCGAAGCGGGGAAAGAAAAGAGCTTCTGTTATTCAGGTCTTTGGTTGTCCTTTGTTCCTATGTTATTTCATTATTTCCTTACTTTAGATACTAATTTTTGTTGTATATCTGTTTGATGCCCACCTCCCTCCTTTTCTGCCTTTATTGAAAATACCTTGTCGGTGGTTACCGTGTATGGCTCCAAGCCACTGCCTTTTCACTGCAGTCTGAAGGTCTGCTGCTGTGTACATCAGCGTCTGCGTCTTCCCTTCATCACTAATAGTTTTGGTAGATACAGAATTCTGGGTGACTGTTTTCTTTCATGGTTTGAAGTGTGTCATCTGACTTGTTTCTTGTCTTTTCTGATGAGAAATCTGCTGTTGAAACAGTTGAGGAACCTGATTTCCTGTAGTTAAGTATTTGGTTTTTATGGCAGCTGGCTTAGCATCTTATTTTATTTGCTTTTATTCAATAGACTTTTATTTATATGTGAGTCATTAAAACATTTTTTTTTTCATTGTATTCAGAGAGATGCGTGAGACTGTTGGGCAGGAGGTACACACACCATGTCTATACACCTGCCGCAGCATTATGTGGTCAGAGGACAACTTAGAGGACACAGTTCTCTTCTTCCCTGGAAGGGTTGCTAAGATCACGAACTCAGGTTGCCAGGCAACAGACTCTTTACCTGCTGAGCCATCTGCCAGACCTCATTAATTACCTTTAATTTTTTTCAAGATGCTGTGTAGCTCTGGCTGTCCTGGAAGTCACTTTGTAGAACATGCTGGGCAGAGAGATGTCAGAGAGAATGTACAGAATCTGCCTGCCTCTGCCTCTTGAGCGCTGGGTTTAAATTACTCTTTAACTAGTTTCCTTGAGGTCAGTTAATATAAAATTCCTACTTTCCTGTAAATGAGCCATATTTTCCTGTTCCATGCCTGAGTTTTTGTTGAAAACTAAACATTATTGTTATGCTCTTTCCAGACTGTTTTGCTTTGTGATAATTCTATTCAGTTACCTCTGTGTTTATCAGTGACCTAAATGTCTGGCTTCAAAAATTAAAATTAAAAAAAAAACCTATAAGAAAGGTTATGTAAATATCCCAGTAGGTGGCTCTGCCCGGTACTGTCTACAGGGCCAGTCAAGGCCAGCGCACCAAACACAACCCTACATTGTAAGGACAGGGTCTCTGCTTGTCTGCCCTGGCGCTGCCCTCCTGTTGTTTAGGAGCTGCTATCTCACATCTGCAGGGGGTGGAGGGAATAGTGAGAAGTATTGGTTTGCATATACTGCTTATTTGCAGAATACAATCAGCTTCTCCAAACACTCCTGCATATGGGAATCACTTTCCAGACTTCCAAAGTAATATATTCCATTTTATCTTCTCAGCCTAGGGCTCCTTCTGTAGAGAGGACTTCCTACTCTGCATGACATCACTTCCACTTCTTAAAAACACAAATATTTATTAGTTTATGTGTATGTTTGCATACCTACATGTACAAATGTAACACCACATACAGAAGGCAAAAGAGCGCATCAGACCCCCTAGAACTGCAGTTACAGGTGTTGTCTACCAGTGTGGATGCTGGAGCCTAAACCTGGGACCTCGGCAGAGCACTCACTGATCTTAATCACCAAGCCCTGATTCACACTAATTTTTTTTCTTTTGGTTTTTCAAGACAGGGTTTCTCTGTAGCTTTGGAGCCTGTCCTGGAACTAGCTCTTGTAGAACAGGCTGGCCTCGAACTCACAGAGATCCACCTGTCTTTGCCTCCCGAGTGCTGGGATTAAAGGCGTGCGCCACCAGCGTCCAGCTCTTCTCAGTAATTTTTAAAACAAAACTGTTGTACTTTAGTGGCCC
The DNA here is from genome assembly GCF_014885135.2 of Alexandromys fortis. NCBI lineage: Eukaryota > Metazoa > Chordata > Mammalia > Rodentia > Cricetidae > Alexandromys > Alexandromys fortis. Next base: position 6,344,394 of record NW_026067976.1, on the reverse strand, counting down.
CTTATAATTATTAAGCACATATAAAACAATATGGTATATTAAAGATCATATATATTTGCAATCCTGAGTAGATTGCTGAACCTCAAGCTTTCTCTTAAAACTGATTTTATAAGCATATTAAAGGCTGTAAACAAGGAGTAGTGATGAGAAATGCCTTTCAGAACAGCAATTGGCCAACATTCCTGTTTATCATTGGTTGTTAAGCATATAACACCAAATGTCTTCTTACATGTTTTATGTGCCCATTCCCAAGAAACAGTCTGTAAAAAGTATTCTGTTATTACAATAGGTGAAGCTGAGCATAAGGAGACAAACCATTCCTCACTAGGAATTGGCCATCAAACCCAAGGCTGACTGGAGCCCTCGCTAGGGGTTCTGCATTGCATTGTCTCTTAGCTGAGTTACGATGACTGATTTCAATCAAGGTCTTGTTTTCTTTCTTCAGGAATCTCATGCACTTGGGAAAAAACCTAAAAATCCAGAAGACATGATCGAAGAAGGGGAGCTCATCTTATCTGTGAACATCTTATACCCTGTTATATTTAATAAGGTCAGTAGTGAAACCCGGTTTTGTTTGAGTATTAGGGGTAGAACCTAGGCCCGCAAGCATACTAAGCAAGCACTTTACCATGGGGATACCACTAGTCCCTAAAAGGAACTTTTAACAAGGTATTTAATTATTTGAGTTCTAACTCAGGTTTCAAAATAAATGTTAGCATACACAGTCTGACATCTTACTTTTTAGGACTGACAGGGTGTATTTGTTTTAATAAGAAATATTCCCCTGGGTAGTGGTGGTACACGCCTTTAATCCCAGCACGCGGGAGGCAGAGGCAGTTGGATCCCTGTGAGTTCGAGGCCAGCCTGGTCTACAGAGTGAGTTCCAGGACAGGCTCCAAAGCTACAGAGAGACCCTGTCTTAAAAAAACCAAAAATTATACCCAGCACCTTGTGCATGGTAGATATATACTTTACCACTAAGCCAACTTTGGTACGTTGGTCTTCTAATTAATGGATATGAAATATACAAATACAGGAACTAAGAAAATACAGAATGCCAACTTATGAATGTGATTTGTTTTCAGTACTATAAATCAAACTCAGAAGCTTGTGCATACTAGGCAAGTGCTGACTACAGAACCTTGTCCAGCCTAACGGGGTAGGTTAAATAAAGAAAATCACACCTGATGTGCACATACCTTTAATCCCAGTACTCAGGGAAAGGCAGGTCACTCTCTGAGTTCAAGGACACCCAGGGCTACACAGGGAAACCCTGTTTCAAGTGGGGGGAAGTAGTAACTTGATTTAGATGAGGTCTTGGTGGGATTTGTGGTTATCTGGATTTTATAATGGACACTTAATTACTGTTTGACTTCAGCACAAAGAACACAAGCCATACCAGACAGTGTTGGTACTGGGCAGTCAGAAGCTAACTGAACTGCGGGATTCAATTTGCTGTGTCAGTGACCTCCAGATTGGTGGAGAATTCAGTAGCACTCCAGACCAAGCCCCGGAGCATATCAGCAAAGTAAGGTGACCTTTCCCTTCCCCCTTAAAAGAAGAAAACAGTAAGCAAAAGAAACAGTAATTGCTGCAGCAGGGTCATGAGTGTTGATTGTTCTCATGGTTCTTGTGACTGACTGAGGTGCTGCCATGTCTTCTTCTGCCATCCCTCCAGCCTTTTAGAGGCAGTATTTGTGTTCCTCAGTGCTCACCATTTACAGCTGGTCTGGGATGTTCTTACTTCTGAGCTAATACTGACCAGCTAGCTGTCTGGCCCCTTGTTCTCTTTTCCTTTTCCTTACAGTCGGACTTCACCGTGGCTTCCTTATTCATTTGTTTTTATTTAGTGCTAACGAAGCATTCTCCACTGAGTTACAGCCCTGGCCTTATTGTTGCTTTGATTTTGTTTTCATCCTTTCCTGTTTAAAATGCTGTAAGGTTTTCAGCCCACCTTAAGTACCTTAAGGAAGAGTCTGGAGTTCGCTAAGAGCCTGTCATTTGCACTCCTTCACTGCTTGTAGGAGCAATAAGTATACAGGCCAATATCAGACAAGGAGATGTGGAAAGTTGATCTTTGCTGGCCGGCCTTTCCTGATAAGGGGCACTCTTCATGAGACAGAAATGCCCCGAGTACCTCTTGGAGAGGAGCGAAGTATCAGGTGGGCTGCCAAAAACATTTTCAGAGTAACAAACAGAATGACCTAATATCGCTGAATTCTCATGACAGAGATTCTGTTACTGGTGCCTACTTGGCAGAGAAGCCAGGGTTGACTTGCCTGCTGAGGAGAGAGCATCTCTGCAGGCACATAAAATGACATCTGAAACAAGTAGGATGAAGCTAGAACTTGGAGAAGGATCAAAAGTCAGTCTTTTTCCACCAGTCATGTACATTTTATTTCTTTGATTTTTGAGCCCCATGTTAGCATCCCATGTGACTTCACATAGTGAATTTGTGTGTCTGTCTTCCGTGTGTTCCATTTCCTGTTTTGAGTATCACGGTGTGGCAGAAGCATTTTACCATGCACCTGGGGGTTCACAGTCACATTTCCAAACTTGATTCCAGGCCTTCTGTGTCTGTTACAGGGCATAGTATATCCTGGTGCAGTTTCCATGTTTGCCCTATAAACCACCATCTTCTAGTGACTGACATGGAAATCAGCATCATAGCTCAGGCAGAGATTACACTGAACGTCTGTGGTTATGTTGAAGATGGTTTTAACATATGTAAACTCTTCCAAATTGTCCCGTCAGTGCTTGGGGAGATATCTGCCATGATAAAGAGAAACAAATGGAATTTTAAGGAAATGTTTTGTTTTGTTTTGGTTTTTCTGAAGGAAGAAAGCACTGGTCTTTTGCAGGCTTTCTTAACCCTAGCAGAAAAGGAAGGTATAAGTTTAAATTAATTTAACGTGAGTTGGGCATGGTGGTACACTCAGGAGGCAGAGGCAGGCAGATCTCTGTAAGTTCAAGGCCAGCCTGGTCTACATAGCAAATTCCAGAACAGTTGGGGCTACATAGAGATTTTTTTCTTTGAAAACAAAAGGGCAAAAAGAACTGATGTGAAAAATCTAAACTCACCTTCTGTAGCAATCTGTCGCATTGGTCAGAGCTGTTTGAATCAGCTATGCTGGTCATTCCTAGTCAGCGGGACTAGTCAGTTTATAGAATTTGCACCTTGGTGCCAAACCCTTCAGTTTTCTAAGCAGAAACTAAACAGTTTGTCTTATTACATTTTTTAAAATTTGTATGGGTGTTTTGCCTACATGTCTATACCACATGTATGCAATGCCTGAGCGAGCCAGAAGAGGGCACTGGGTCTAGAACCTGGAGTTAGGGATGCTTGTATGCTCCCATGTGGGTTGTGAGCTGATATGTGGGTGCTGGGGATGAAACCCAGGTTCTCTGGAACAGCAGTTGCTCAGAACCACTAACTAAATACTGCCTTATTTAATGATATCTACAGCCATGCTGCTACATTGTTTCTGCTTTTGTCTATAAATAATAGCCTGATCGTGTAGCAGTTATGTGCCCAGAATATGCTGCCTTGGAAAGAAAGAGAGCAGTCATGAGTTCCATCCAACAAGCAGTGGTGGAGGCTGAAGTCAGATCCATGTTTTCCCCTCCAAACCCCTGCTTCTGGCTGTGGATGGCTATCCGGTAATGAGGCCCCGAGAAACAGTGTGATTAACTTCACCTGCAGGCTTCTAGCACAGGGCTTTATTTATCTGTCCTGAAATCTGCTTCATCTGTCTCATCTTCTTTAGCGATGTTTTAGAATCCTATGAAGTTTAAAAGCATTTAGAAGGACAGATAGCAATAAATGAGGTATTAATGAACCTAGCACCTTTTTGTTGTTGTTACTGGGTTTTGTTTTTGGTTTGGTTTTTTTGCATAGCATAGCCCTGGCAGTCCTGGAACTCATTTCTGTAGACCAGGCTGACCTTGAATTCACAGAGATCCACCTGTTTTTTCCTCCCAAGTGGTGAGATTAAAGGTGTGTGCCATCATGGCTTGGCTTGAGCCTAACAATTTAAGAGCCTTAAAAAAACTATTTCGTTGACATTTGTATTTTGCAGTGTTGTTGGGGTCCTTTTCCCCTCATTTGTAAGGGCTCAAGCATATAATGAATACAGAGAATAGATGAACCTCATGTGTTCATTACCTATGATCAGTATTCTCAGCTTTTTCCCAAAATTATTCTGTGTTGTATACACCAAAGAAAAGTGAAAATAAGTCCTTGGGTTGATGATTTGGTGGTTCCCCAGCATGTATCCCACTGGCAGTTGTGGACGAGGTGTACAGGGCCTGTAGTTTATACAATGAGTCATTGCCAGTGTGCCAGAACTCGGGTAAAATTTCAGTGTATTTAAGTACCTATAACTTTAAAGTGGAAAAGAATTTGCTGATATTTGTTTTTTTTATTATAATTGTTTTTAGAATGGAACTGTATTTTTAAAACAAATGTGTAAACAATGCTAGTATTTTCTGATCAAGTATCAAATATATTGTCTTCCTATGTGTCCTGACTGGCTTGGAACTTGTAGTTCTTCTGCTTCAATTTCACTAGTACTGGAAATAAATCTGCCTGTTACCTGTTTGTACAATGAGGAGAGGTTATTAACAGGTAACTTTTGGTGGAAGCCATTCTTTTTTTTTTTTTTTTTTTTTTTTTTTTTT
>NW_026067976.1:6311787-6338110 GCF_014885135.2 Alexandromys fortis | reverse complement strand
TTTTTTTTTTTTTTTTTTTTTTTTTTTTTTTTTTTTTTGTCCTTTTGAGAAAGTCCTGGATGGCCTGGACCTAATGATCCTCCTGCCTCTGCTTCCCTAAGTGCTGACATTAAAAATGCGAACCAACACACTTAACTATACAGTGTTTCTGTTTGTAACTCTGGCTGTCCTGGAACTCGCTCTGCAGACCAGGCTGGCCTCGAACTCAAGAGATCCATCTGCCTCTGCTTCCCAAATGCTAAGTAGGGTTAAATTCGTGCACTGCTGCCACCACCAGCTAGCACCTTAATTAGAACTAGAAACTAAGAAATAGTAACATTCTAATCTCAGTATATGCTAAATATGTAAAAACAACCAAAAACCCTGTTGCCAAAAATAAAGTGAGGACAAAATGTGGCATTGTTATACATTTTTTGTTTGTTCTACAAGTGGTACATATCCTAAAAACAGCATCCTAAAAAACTGATCCTTACTGAGATGAAAAGGGCAGAAGTGACTCTAACTTTAAGGCCATCCTGGTCTACAAAGTGAGTTCCAGGAAAGCCAGACTCTGTCTCAAAACAACAAAAACCCAAGAATAAAAAAGAGCTGTTACTCAGACGGATAAAAAGTTCAGTGTCTAATCCTCTCTACACCCCTACTCCCCTTAAACATTTCTCACTCTTGGAGCTTAGGTGTATGCTTGTGCTATGGCACAAGTTTGAGCAGAGGAAAACTGATAGGAGTTAATCTTCTCCTTCCAATGGGGATCCTGGGGACTGAACCCAGGTTTGGTGACCAATGCTGTTACCTACTGGTCCAAATTCACTGTTCTTTTAATCCAAGAATTCACAAGCCACCATTATCTTCCCTTCTAGATGGCAACGATCCACTTAATAAGGAGGCCAGATTGTATGAAACACTGCAGGTATACTCTTTTCTTTCCTGTTCAAGTTTTAGTAATAATGCTTTATCCTTATCTTTCCCCCAAAACAGAACTATTATAGAATGGTCAGAGTCCCATGATCGAGGATATGGAAAATTTCAGACCGCTAGAATGGAAGATTTCACATTTAATGACTTGAATATTAAACTTGGCTTTCCTTACTTATACTGTCACCAGGGAGACTGTGAACATGTTGTTGTTATTACAGACATAAGGTATGTGCATCACTTGGAGAATATTTTATCTTAAAAAGTGCCATTAATTGGGGGTGGGGAGGACACATGCTATTCAGCAAGAGTGTGAAGGTCAAGACAACTAGCAGGAAGTCTGTTGTCCTACCCCGTGCGTGGGGCCCTGGGAATTGGACTGAAGTCATCAAGCTCAGAAGCAAGCATGTTTACCCACTGAGATGGCTCACTAACTACTTTTCTGTCTCTTTACAAATAAGTCGTTTTAAGAGAAATTCAGCGAATTAAAGAGTTATCCCTGTGGCTTGGCCTGGGAGCAGTAAGCATCTGCTTTCCATGCAGTGGGAAGCTTGCACACCCTGTTAATTTTTCTGAAAATCTAGTAGATGTGGCCTATTACCCCAGTACTTGGGAGGCAGAGGCAAACAGATTTCTGTGAATTCCAGGTCAGCCAGAGCTATTTAATAAAAGGAAACTGTCTATAAATCAAAACTATGTATTAGAAAACCTATTTTAAAAAGTATTTATTGGAGGATTAAAATTCCATATTTTTTAAGTATCTAAATTTAATTGAAATAGTGATTCTATAGTGGGAAGGTGAGTAAATTCCAAAAAAAAAATGAATAGTTTAGAATTGAGGTGCTGAAGAAATGGCTGGATGGATAAGACCAGTTCAAATATGAAAAGCCAGGAATGGCCTTGTACACCTGTAACTCTAGTGCTGTGGCGGGCAATGACAGAAGATCACTGGGGCTGCCTGCCTGCCAGCCTAGCTCTACTGAGAGGCCCTGTTTCAGGGCAGTAAGGCAGAGAGTGGTGGTGCAGAGTATCTCATGGCCTTTTCAGGTACCTACATGCACACAACTACCATATACATCTACCTCAGACACACAAAAAAAAAAAAACAGAAAACTAGTTCCCTGGGGAGGAAGGATGTAAAAGTAAGATCTCATAATTTCATATTTATATGACCTTTAAAACCTACTTACAGTATAACTCTTTGCTAACCTTTGAAAGATTTAAAACCTGGTCTTTTATTTATGTACAAATACATTTTGTTTTGTTCCACTTAGCCCAGGCTGGCCTCACACTTGCTGTATAAGCTAAGCATTAAACTCCTGGTCCTTGGGACTGAAAAGATTGCTCAGTGGTCAAGAGCACAGGCTGCTCTTCCAGCACTCACAAGATGGCCACAACCATCCATGTCAGGAACCCAGCAGAGCTGAGATTAAACCTAGTTTGTAAATTTTACAACTAATAGATCTTTAGGGTTTATGACTTACCCAGCACCATGCTGCTGGTTAGTGGCACTTAAAATTTTGTAGTTCTGACATTTAACATTAAAATCATAATTCATGACATTCAAGGATCCAAATCTTTTATTTTTCATAATGAGAAAGTCATGTAGTAAGAGCCAGTTAATCTAAGCAAGGTATCACTGGGCAGCCTTGCTTATACTGTGTTCCACAAATAACAGTGTGGTGTTAGATTATGATGAAATACATAAAAAAACATTACATGCAGACTGTCACAGCATGTTATCATAAAGGGAACTGAGAAATTGATTTCTGGAAAGCATGTTGGGCAAAGTGTTCAGCACAGGTGGCTATAGTCTTGCCCTATAGTAAGCTGGGCAAGACCTAGAACTAAGTTACATACCTAGTAATGAGATTAGGTACAAGCTGTTTAATCCAAGAAATCAGTTTACTGAAATGTTTTGTGAACAAAATATAGGTCAAACCATGTTCCTAATGTTGGGGAGCAGGTATAGCATTTGTGTTTCACGTAATCTGCTTTCCTCGTAAAAGGCTTGCGCATCACGATGACTGCTTGGATAGAACACTTTATCCCCTTCTTACCAAGAAGCATTGGCTGTGGACCAGAAAATGTTTTGTTTGCAAGATGTATACAGCTAGGTGAGTGACAGCTTTCTTTCCTTTAAAAAGTACTGGGTTCCACTTTTAGTACTTCAGATATCTGCTTTCAGTTTGGGTTTCAAAGTTTTAATCTACTAGAGTCAGTATTCCAGTGTTGATGCAGTTTGGTGAAAATGAGCTTGTTTGTTCTGTTCGGAAGATGAAACCCAGAGCCTGCTGCCTGTTAATCAGCGTGTGTACACCATTAGACTACACCCCATATCGTTTGAAAATGAGGGAGCGCATACATGAAGTTCAGAGCAAACGTCAAGGAGCCATGCTTTCTTTGCTTCTTGACTGTCGTTTACGTTTCAACTCAGGTTTTATGTTCTGAACAATCGATCTGGGCATTTAACAAGATCTCACCTGCTCACAGAATAGGAATAAAAGGTGGAATGTGACGCAGCGTCTAGAGCTCTCTCTAGTCTTGAGTGCGGCCAGCATGTTTACACCGTGGGGGTTATTTTCTGGTTTTGTTATAAAGACAGGGCCCACACAGCGTGAGGACTTGACCTTGAATTTCTTATGTTCCTGCCTGAGTCTCTTGAGTACTGGGATTATAGGTGTAAGTCAACTATGAGATGATTCGTACTGTTAATCAGAGCCAAAAATTTTGGCCTATTTAGGGAAATAGTTGAAAATTTAGTATCTTCAGTTTGCTTTGGATTCCCTATCAAAGTATTTTTCTAAAGGATCACTAGGAAAAATAGAAATCAGTTACCAAAATGAAAATCCAGGGGTTGGTTTTAAATTTTTCAGAACATCAGAAAAAAATTAAACTAAAATGATAAGTTTAAGAGAAACTTAAAAACAGAAATTTCATGTGTGACACAGCATGAATAATCTCAGGTGAACATTGTCCCTACACTGTGTATAGACCAAATTGTAGTATTTTCATCTTCAACCTAGATTAAAATCCTTACATCCCCAAACTAACCAATTTTTGTTAAAATAAGAATGATATAGACCATTATGGCCCCTGTGCAGGGATCATATGCAAATTCAAGTTTCTCTATTTTGATGGCAAAGTAAGGTAACCTATCATCTCCAGTTATTTGATACATTGTAGAGTAACTAGAAGACACGGTCACTTCGTGTAGAAATGTCATGCTCTATACTATTTGTACGTTTGCCTTGTTTTAAAATAAATATCTGCGTATGTGGGCACATATCTATAATCCCAGCACCCTGAAAGCTGAAAGCCGGCCCGGATTACATAATTTAAGGAAGTCTTCTGGGGTCTGTAAAATGTAGATCTATTAATTTTCCAAGGTGATTATTAGAAAACAAATGAGTTACTTAAAGGACAGGAGTTCTCGTATATGTGTGTGCTGCTGATAGTTTGCATAAGCGGCAATCTTAAAACAGTTCTGCCGCATTTCCTGGTGTATGTCCCTGGTGTGTGTTGGTATAGCTGGTTGAAGCAGTAGTGAGAATGTTTTTTATGTATTGCTACAGAGCAGTGGTTCACAACCGTCCTAAAACTATGATCCTTTAATAGTTTCTCACGATGTGGTGACCCCCAACCATAAAATTTATTTTTGTTGATACTTCGTAACTAATTTTCCTACTATTATGAATTATAATGTAAATATGTGATATGTAATCTGTTGAGAACTGCTGTTATAGGCCATAAGTCATAGACTATTGAAGCATAAAAAAAAATCCCAGCTATAATATAACATATACTTTTTTTTTTAAACTACAGATGGGTGACAAACAACGACACCTTTGCACCAGAGGATCCATGTTTCTTTTGTGATGTCTGTTTCAGAATGCTCCATTATGATTCTGAAGGCAACAAACTAGGGGAATTCCTTGCTTATCCTTATGTTGACCCAGGAACCTTTAATTAGTACCACCTATATACATATATTATATATAAAGTTTAGTTAATATACTTCATACTTATTATACAGTGGGTTTTTTTTCTTGTGGCTTTTTACTTATGTTGTTTATGTTACTGAGATGTAGAAATTTTTTTTTTGTATTCTGAATATATAAACATTGTTGGAAACCAGCTTTTGATTCTTGTCTTTGACTCCTATGCATTCTGTACCCGAATGGGTTTTGCTAATGGTAGAATGCAGCTGACAATACATCAAGTCTAGTAGTACTTTAAAGAAATCTGTGAAGGACATGAGAGCTACACCTCCTACTATGAAGCTTCCAAGGTAAAGACCCTTCAAGTATCTGCAGTAAAGAGAAACTAAGGGCAGAAAATTAGGAGTAGCTACAATTTCATTTTAGGCTCCTGTGATATTTTTTAAGATAGACACTAGACTACAATGAATCTAAAAAGATTTAATTATGCCCATAGTATTATTTAAAGTGAAGCCCGTTTCTTGAAATCACAAATGTTTAAACTGTCATGGCTAAAGAAAATAGCAGATTTTACATTACAATGGCTCACTTAATCCTCATAATAATTTTGAGCATGTGAAAATCAGTAGGGAAAGTTTTCCAGCTTAGTGCCTCCATTTTTTGTCTCCTTGCTGTAAAATTGTAATGACATTTCTCATTCTGAGATACAGAAGAAAGAAAACTGCTAAACAAACTATCAAAATATTTTGTGGAAACTTTTGGGGTAGAAAATGAACTTTGTAATATTATAAAATAGACATTTAACTTTAATTAACTTTATCAACTTTCTCTGTCCTAGGTTTAACTTAAATTCACTGAATCTTCTCCAGATGGCTAAGAACAGATCAGTAAACCAGAGACCTACACATCTGTTAAAGATTGTGAAGCGTGTTTCATGGACTTCAATGCACAAACACAGTTATGGCAGCTGACATGGGGATGACAAGTGCCTGTATGTGGTATGTCTATATGTGGTATGTCTAAAAGGATTCTTGTTTAGTGCTGCAGCCAACACAGGTCATTTACTCTCCAGGGCTAACTTACAATGTGCCCAAATTTCTTACTTTCCTGTATTGAGTGATATTAACATTAAGTACACTGAGAATTCTACTTCACAATCATACACTAATAATGAATGATTTACTCAATTCCTAGATTAATACGGCAATTCTTGTGGGTCTTATTCATACTCTCCCAAAGTAAATTACAGGAAGTTAGTTATCCCTAATACATATGTAATGCCAATTATCCCATTTTAATAGACAAAGATGACAGATAACAGATAAACATTATTATATGGAATCCTTATTTATTAAGAATGCTATTCTACTTCTTTTTTTACCCACAGTTCACATACCTTCCATTTCTTTGATGGTAGAAATAAGGAAAGGCTCACCAGGTTATTGTAATTATCAATTATTTAGGTATCCCAACTAGTTCACATGAAAAGAATTTCAACTTTATAGTTACAAGTTGTAAAGCCCCTGACTTCAAACAGTTTTTCTTTATGCCAGTATATCTTTTAAATACAACATAACAATTAAATTTCATGTGTCACTTTAAGGGCAGAGGCAAATATGAATGGCAAACCTTATCAGTGAAAATCCCTATAGATATACCTGCACAAGACTGCTGTATAGAAAATCCCTATAGATACACCTGCACAAGACTGCTGTATAGAAAACAGCTGTTTCCTCAAGCATCTTGCTTATACTTCACAATTCTTTTTAAGGATAATTACACCTTATAATTTTATAGCAGGGCACTCATCACTAATATCTGTTGGTGAATCACACAACACAAATTTAAGCACATTTTTCTATTTGCAGTAGATAGTAGTCTATTCTCTGACCAATGGAATAAAGTTCGTTAGCCGAAGCCTTTGCTCTGCATACAGGAGGAGTAAATGGCAGACTGCATCCCCACCTGGCACTTTTTAATCAGGTCAGTGGATATAAACGGGAACATTTTTAGTGTGCCACATCACTGGGTAAAAATCCATCATGCTATAGAATTTCTAGCTAGAATAGCATATATGGTCTAATGAGCTCTGGTGAATTGTTTGTACATACGGACTTGCAATCAGAATCTTTCATTAAGGTGGAATATGTAAAATTGATCCAAACAACTGGGAAAAACAACATCAAAATAGGTATCCATACATGCATATAACACATGCATACTATGCACACTGGGAGAAGTGGTAGGTTTAATGCAATTTTGTTTAGAGTTTTGAGAGTGATAGCTTGCCTGTCTGTGACAGACAGTTCCAAAGCACACATGGTTTCAAGCAGACACCTACCTAAGAAGGTACATGACTAGAAGAACGCTACTAGCACTCTGAGTGGGACACTGTAGCTGACACCTGTGGTTAGTGAGGAACGGGAAGTCCACAGAGGCAAGTAACAGTGCTTCCCTGAGCTTACTACTGCATACCTCCTCTATCCCCTAACAGGACCTCAGTGGGGGCTAAGGAGGACACTACTTCCTTAGCGGGTGATCTAGAATTCTTTCAGTAGTTCTCAATTAGCAGTAATAATAATTTACTAATAGAGTTTGGTAGAAAAAATTTTAATTAAAACAAGTTTACACATTTGACACTTATGTCTTAACTAGAATAATTTCCATTCAAGCTAAAAATGTACTAAGGACAAAACAGAAGAGTGGTGTAGATAATGTACAGCATTTGCCCCAAACAGTAGTTCAATAAGAGCAAAAGTTCAATTACTGAATAATTCAAAGCCCTTTACATAAGTGAAAATAATTATGAGACGTCAAGGTCATATAAACATAACACACAAAACACTGCTATTAAGTCACTTTCCCATTAAAATTTCAAAGCATAGTGATGAACCTTTCTTCCTATTGGAAACCAATGATGACGTGATTACTCAGAAGACCTTAACAGACTCTGATGGTCTCTTTGTGTGTATGGATTATCTACTTACTGTCTTGGAGCAACTGTTGTTTTCTACCTTTTATTTTTGTAATCTTGTGATGCCTGATGATACAGAAACTAAATACAAATCCCATTAGTTTTCTTATTTATTTACCACTTAATAAGCATCATGGACTGATTACAATTTAAAAACACACACATACCTCAATGAGCATGACCTTCTTAATGTGTGAGATTAAAAACAAACTAGTTTTAGGTTTTTGTGATTAGTAACTATAAAGGATTGTATATGAAGTTCCTCTATATACCCAATCTGTTCTCTTTAATTCTGACTCCACTGAATTCACAGCCCTGAAACTAAATTACTTTCAAAAGTCATCAAATTTGTACCTTCTAGTTGGACATGGGGGTGTCACACAGACTACACATTATTAGGAAGAAGCAAGCTAATGCAGCACAATAGACTGAGGTTACATTAACTTCTGATAAAAAGGAGTGAGTACTTAGAAGTAACATTCATTTTATCAACCATAAAAATGCTCAACTTCTAAAAAACCCACAAACAGTGAAAAGACAGTCTGGTAAATCCAAGATTTGTAAAAACTATGCACAAACCCACGTTATTTGGGAGAAGAACGATTTATACAAGTAGCAGTTTTAAAATGTAACTGGCCTACTACCAATTACATGTGCACACACACACACACACACACTAACTGAAATACACTAGTCACGTCTATAAAGCAGGTCAACCTTTCTAAGTAGGTTTCCCTCACACTTGAACTGGATGATGGAGCTGTTAATACTGCACACGGAAAATTAGCAATAAGTTTTACTTTTACACAAACATAAAGGGATTTTTCTTTCCCCAAACTACTTAAACATCAAAACCTATACTTATAAAAAATTTAATCCTTTCAGTCAGCAGCCTAAGTATTTCAGATGAAGCCACTCACAACAGACTTCACATACTCATTACACCCCATGTCTGCCAATCTAGTTATCTAGTGGTGACTCCTTCAGAGATAGTTCAGCCTCTCTCTCTTCTCCGGGTGATCTAAAATAAAGGGAAAAAAGAAAGCTGTCACAAGTATTGGGGTTTTCTCTTGAGTAAAAAGAGCTTTAATTCTCATTTTTAAAAAATCACAAACACTTGACATATATGTTGCTGAAGTAATACACAGATCTGGTGAGATAGCCCAAGGAGGCATCCTAGATCTGGCACTACATTTAAGATGAATTTTATTTAAACAGAATTTCTATCTGTGATGACAACATAAAATAAAAACTAGACGAATACAGGTCCATAGGTACTTTACAAAGTACCTACTTAACATATCAAGGTTCAAAGAAAAATTGTTTTCTTTCAGAGTTCCTACTGAGATCTATTTTCCTGAGTAAATATAGGGGCAGTAATTATCTAACCGGTCATCCCAAACAGACTGTGTCTGGGTAACGGCTACAAGTTCAAGGCTGACCTGGACAGTGTAGGGAGATCTGTCTCAATAAACCTTTTGGAGGTGTTGGGATGAGTCGCTATGTAGCCTTCTATTTGCTGGTGCTAGGGACTGAACTCAGCCTGCCTTAACATCTACCCTTCTTCCTCTTGTCTTTTCCCTTAAATAAATGAGTAGTGCTCTTTCTGCATATTCCTCTGCACACCAGAAGCTGGCATCAGGTTTCATTATAGATGGTTGTGAGTAGCCATGTGGTTGCTTTCAGGAATTGAATTTGGGACCTTTATAAGAACAGCCAGTTCTCTTAACCACTAAGCCACTTCTTCAGTCCCTCCTGCTGTTTTGATTCACAACTTAGTAAGACTGATATAGTGGACCATCAAAGCACTCTAGAGGCAGACTTCTCTATGTGTTCAAGACTAGCCTAGTCTACACAGCAACTTCCATGACAGCCAGGCAATACAACGTACACAGTGAGACCTTGTCTAAAAGGGATGTGTAGGGAAAGGAAGTGTTAAACAAAAATCATTTTTTTTTCTTTTTAATCATTGAGCTCAGTGATATAGTATTTCCCCAGCATATTTAGCCTTAGGAAGAATTACTGCGCTAAAATCATGAACTTGGGGGGGGGGGTTTGCATACACCTTTAATCCCAGCACTTGGGAGGCAGAGGCAGGCATCTGAGCTCGAGGCCAGCCTGGTTTACAGAACAAGTTCCAGGATAGCAAAAGCTACAAAGAGAAGCCCTGTCCCAAAAACAAAACAACTGTATAAGCCAAGCACAATGGTACAACTCTGTAGTTCCAACAACTGGGAAAGCCAAGGCAGGAGAATCTCTGAGACCTCAGGAGTTTGAAGCCAGACTCAGCAAAAAAAAAGCGCACTTAAGACCCTTCAAGAAATTTTTTCTATTATTTTATGTATGGGCTTTCTTCCTGAACATATGTCTGTGTACCATGTGAGTGTCTGGTGCCAACAAGGCCAGGAAGGGTAGAGATCATCTGGAACTGGAGTTAAGACAGTTCTGAGCTGCTTTATATATGGGTGCTAGGAATCAAACCAAGTCCTCTGAAGAGCAGCCGGTGCTCTTAACATTGGAGTCTCATCTCTCCAGCCTTAATTTCAAAAGGCCCATTACTTTTCTTACTGCCCTTACTTTTTCTTACTGCCAGCCTCATGGCTGTCTTTGCTTTCTTCGTTACTGTCACCATTATGTTGTGGATGACTACTGTCTTGAGCGTCAGATCCTCCATTTAGGGTCTTTGAACCTTTAGAATACAAAAACTGTTAGCACATACAAAATAATACATTCAATTATCCAGATGTTCAAGGTCAAAGTATGACCCTATGTTCCTAACACTTCAACCTTTTGATGAATTTTAGGATTAGGTCTGATGTCATTTCAAAGAAGATGAATGAAAAGATATACTAATAACTTGTATCATTCAAAGTCTAGAGTAGGTAAGGCACAACAAGAAACATTTTTTTTTAAAGTGGACAGATGAATTACTAATCTCATCACATTACATCTGGAATACTGTAACTGGCAGAACTTTTTAGTCACTAGCATGCATGTAGCTTTTTTGGGGGGAATAATTAAATTTAGTATTTATAGTATTTTAGAACATAAAATACTCAAACTGATATGACTGGGCATTCTTGTGAAAACTTACTAATAAATATCTAAGGGAATCTAATGAGTATAAAAGTTTTTTGGTTATTGTTCTATCTTAAAAGATTGGTTTTTTTTACCAATTGGCATACAAGCATATGCCAGTTATGGTGTTTTGTCATGGAATTGGAGGGCAGATAGTGGTGTTCTAGTCTTAAAATCCTCTGTAGGTAAATTCTGAACTACAATGTATTGTAGTATGTATGTATTTATGATCCAGTATGTATGAAATTTATTTTTAAATATACTTGGGTGGGCAAAAGGCTACACAGGACCACATTTAGCACTCGTTTACCTAATAATTTGGAGCCAGCGGTGTTTTAGATATCTTGACTATAAGACTCAATTTCATATGCATCTTAAACACATTGCCTCAAGACAATTTTATGCATTGGCACATCAAAACAAGGTGTGTCAGCCATCTATTTGGACAGTCTGTGATCGACTCTCAGCACCTATTCCTAACTCCATTTAGATGATACTGGTTACTATTTTCTTTTTTTTTTTTTAATATTTATTTATTTATTATGTACACAACATTCTTTCTACGTGTATGCCTGTAGGCCAGAAGAGGGCACCAGACCCCATTACAGATGGTTGTGGGCCACCATGTGGTTGCTGGGAATTGAACTCAGGACCTCTGGAAGAGCAGGCAATGCTCTTAACCGCTGAGCCATCTCTCCAGCCCCTTACTATTTTCTTTTAACACAGTAAAATACCATTTATATCCACACATAGCCACTTAACAATGTAAAGATATAGTACTTAACACAGTGTACAACATGCTTAGGGTAACTAACACTGAAAACCTGTTGGCATGATCAGAAAGAAACAAGCAGCATCTTTGGCTCCAACTAGGATGCAGCAACTCTGGTTCTGTGCCTATTGTATACTGTATTTTTTGGCAAAAGCAAATGGAGAAAATGGGTTGCTTCTCTAGAAGACATCCTTTCCCCGAAACTAAACTGTCATTAACAATGGTTTTGTTACAAGTATTACTGCTCTAGTCCTTCAAAATACCCAACATAACAATTTTACCAGTTATGTTGTATACAAGTACTGTGTGTTGAACATTTCAGCTGTTTCAAGGTCAATGAATATACAGTGCGACCTCATTGCTGATACAGGTTTCAATAGCCACCTTTTCTAACACATGTAACAAAACCATTTACAAAAGCAGTGCTGGCAAGTAACAGAGAGGGAAACCCAGCATTAAGTTATTACATACCTGTTTGTTCCTTTTCTAGCTTTTTGTTTGGCCCTTTCTTCCCTTGATCTTTGGTTTTATTTGCTTCCTCATGCTGTCTTTGTTCAGCAAGAGATTTGTTCAGCACTTGGGTGATGACTGAATCTCCTTCACCAACCAAAAACATATTCTTAAACTTGTTATATAACATTGTAGACTTTTCCATGATAACTTGACTAACTTTGAACCGCCGTATCTGAGAAAACAATAGTCATGATTATCTTTCCTAATTGATTTACTTATATTTTCTTTAAAAATGAAGAACTGAGAAAAGATTTACAGGTCGTCAAACCACTTACTTTTTTCAATGTTGTGATCATCTCTGTGTGTTTCTGAGCTTGTTGCATTGTTACCTGAAGTGAAGCAAGTTCATCCAGTGCCTCAATGCATCTGTTCACATCCTTCATGACAAAACAGCAATTTCATAACTGTTAATTACCAAAGCATCTACATAATCTACTTCTGAAGATTTTTTTTAAAGCTCAAGATGATAGGCACGAAATGGCCAGGTATTGTTCCCTTAATCTTTAAAAACTTACACACTTAAGTCATGTGAGAAAATATTTAAAGCTATTAAAGCAGTGCATTTTAAATGAGGTTAAACACTTACTAGATTATCAATTTTGAGTGAATTTTTAATTTCAGCATGTATCCTTTGAAGTCGAGAATCCATTGATGTTTCTATAAATTGAAATATGTGAAAAACAGTAAATAGTTTTTCCCCCACACCATATCTCTGTACAGTCTAACAAATAAAAGAAATGGTGGTTACAAAGTTTTCTTAGTAGTCTTTAAGAAGCCCATTATAGATGAACAGTCTAAGAAGTTGCCTACTAAATTTAATATATGGTCTGGAGAAGGAACATGCAGCATAAAGCACAAAATACCACTGAGCTGCATTTGTTTCTAAACTCTTGTCTCATATGATGACCTACATGTCAGCTCTTAACTTCTTTTACCTCACTCATTTAACTGCAAGGTATTTATCAAAATGGGTACACCTCCAGTGCTTTAGCAGGGTTGCAAAACTGTCCCCAAATAAGCATTAAAATACAGAGACATTAGCAAGTTCACTTTAATTGCTTAAAATGCAATTTAACATAGAGTCCATCAGACTTAAAAAGATTATTTGTAGAATATAAAACATGGGATGGAAATGCAAAAAATACTCTTAAAAGTTTTTTAATCTGTTTACTTTGGTTTTTTAAGTCAGGGTCTCAGTTTGTATCCCTGGTTGCCCTGGAACTGTGGTTATCCTGGCTATGCTTCCTTAAGTGATTACAGGAATGTGCCATCATACCCAGCTTACATAAACTTTCTATGTGTGATTTTGTATCTTAGAAAGTAAAATAACTAACCTCGCTTCTTCTCCACTTTCTTAACTTCTGGCTTCTTTCCTTCATCTTTATTCTGCCTATCAAATGTTAACACAAATATTTCAAAACACTGGAACTTTGTGACTTAGGTTAGCAGACGCCCATATTCCCCTATGTAAAGGTTTAAAAAAATGGTCCTTAAAAATAGTAAATCAGCCTACAACACAGGTCACTGACTAGTTTCTAAAACTATGCAGTTCTACATCATTAGCATAAATACAGACAAAACTCAAACAAGCTAATTTAGTTTTTCAGAGATAATCACAGTGTGACTTTGAAGCAGTCACACTGAAATGTGACACTAAAAATCCAATTTCATGATCACTGGCCAAACAAGCCACAATGGGAAGAGAACACCTATAAATGCTTAATGGATTTTTAATCAACTTCTTTTCCTATAATTATTTTTTTTAAAGCATATTATAAAGTAGACCAATTTAGTTGTTCCCCACATTTCCAAAGGGCAGGTAAATCAAAGGACATTGAGATTAACTTCAATAGTGATTAGATCTACTTTAAACTGATTATATGGACTGTCTTTTAAAACTGGAAAGGGTGCCATTGTTATCAAGCTAAATGACATCCACTGTTATTCACAAACCATCTCATAAATGAAAACTAACCATGTTACTAATATTAACAAAAATAACCTTTTAAATTAGAAATTTTAATCTCTAGTACCTTGGCTTGGTGTTCAGGCCCTATTATGAACCAATTAAAATAGACAAGAACAAAAAATACCTAAAAATCACGTTTTTTTTTTAAAAAAAACTTTATTTTAAAATTTTGGTTACAGTTTCATTTTTTTTTTTTTACTTAACAAGTCTAATGTTTAATCTCTCAGGATTAAAAAGAAAAAACAAGACTAAAGAATTTAACAACAAAAGAATGTCAAGGAAAGGGCACAACTGCCCCATTTTTCAAGAACGTAATAGCTATTCCAGTTTAACACCTAGCTTCAAAACAAGATGAGTTTTCATATTTTCTAAATGAAATAATGTACAACCACCATCTTCTTCATCTATGTTTGTTATAACTTTCAAACACAAAGCTTCATTTTAAGCTTGGTTTAAAAAAAAAAAACAGGAATGATGGCCAACCTTAATATGTAGTGTGCACCTTACAGGATATTTTGTTAACAATCATGACACAGTTAATAATGCCATTAATAATGAAGTCCTCAATTTAGAATCTGGAACATTTCTTCCATCAAGGGGGGGAGGGGAAATTCAGTCCAATGAGTCTGTCTCAAGATCTTCATCGCTTGTATGCTCCACTTGTATTCTCTTTTCAGTTACTGGATTAATGCTTTGAGCCCAAAATGAGATATATTTTTTTATTACTGTAGATTACATGTTGTTTGGCTGGGAATACAATACAATAAACTTTATTTTGCATAATGCATTTCACACAAGTTGCATCTGAAATGCTTTACAGAGCAAAACTGTCCAAGTACAAAGTTTTGTAATAACAGGAGAAGGAAAGAAAACACAAATATTAGAATTTGAGAAAGTTACATTGGAGGACATTCAAAAGAAACTGAAATACAAAAAGATATCTTGAGATTCTGAAGAAGGATTGGGCTAGATTTACTAAGCAACAACTAATTTATGCCTTAAGTCTGGGAGTTAAAAGCAACAACAGTCACAGTTATTCAGGGGAGAGAAAGGACAGGAGTAACGGCATTTACAGATGTGCCCACGGTCTGGCATTTTAATCACTTTTAAACTCAAGCAGCTAAACTGCTCTGTATCCTCCAAATAGCTACAGAATCAGAGACAATATATCTATAAAGATGTTCAGCTTGCGGATGCATCATAAAGGCAAAAGAAAATGGTTTTTAGTAGTTGCCACACTGTCTTACCTACAATATGTTTTCAAATCAACTCACTAGCGAAAAAAGCCCAGTTTTCGACACTATAAAGTGTCGGTCTAAAAGAGTCTAATGATAAACTAGGAAACAACTATATAATAAAGACATGAAGTCTAATTACCATAGCAATCATTATTCCTTGTTCTGATAAAATAATGGTATACAATAAAGGAGGAAGAAATTCCTCATGGAAAACGTCTATTGTTTCCATGTGTCAAAGTGTAATTCAAACACATCAAATGCAAGTCCTGCCAGCCTTTGGGTTTACTTTAATCAGCTTCCTGCTTTCCAACTGTGCTTTTGTTATCTTTACTAATTTTTATACCGGCCTGCTGGTGGTACGACAAATACAAATATTTACTGCATTCTTTCTCCACCAATATTTCCATCATTCTGTTTCACATGTTATAGAGTACTCTGTAAAGTGCTAACAGTTCCTCACTGCACTTTCATTGAAGTTAACAGACAGCTCAAGGAGGACCACCTCAGTGCATTTCATCCTCCAACAAAGGAACAGCCTGAAACAGCACATACGGAACATTTTCTAATATGGAAAGTTGCTTCAAAAGGTTTCATGAAGTCTGGAAAATGAGAGTGTACTTAAAATCTTTCATACTACTCTTAAAAAAAAAAAAAGCTTAAGGTTTATAGAACTAAAAAGACTACTTACTGCTCAGTTTCCATTTGTTCCTCCTGCTTGCGCTTCCGCTCTGTGGTTTCCTTCTCATGTTGGCCTTTCAGCATATTCCTCCTGTGAGCGGTCTGGAAGTTTCTTCCACCCTTTCTCTTCTGTTTGAGAATTAGGATGGATTTAGTTTACTCCCACTGACTGATTACAATCTTGGTAGATAGCAAGCAACCACCTAGCATGTGCTGGCTCTTCTCTATCTGTGGAAGTGAGCCTACTACCACCCTATAGCAGTGAGCTTTGTGACTGAGAGGATGCTGACCTGTCTGCCTCCAATCATTTTAACTTCAACACTCTGAAGCTACTGAATTAACATTGTTGAATTTGAGCAGGGTACGCGAGCACGAACCTTTAATCTCACTTGGGAGACAGAGGCAGGTGGATCCCTGTGAGTTCAAGGCCAACCTGGTCTACAAAGCAAGTTATAAATCGGCCAAGGTTGAAGACCCAGGTTCAGACCCTATCTTAAAACCACTTCTTCCCCCCAAAAATTAGAAACTAAAATATTCAAACAAATGAGATATTAAAGCCCATATAAACACTTCAGGGCTATTAAACAAAATTTCTATTTTTTTTCCACAAAAAAGATATAGCATCCAAATAAAATTACATTTTATTAAAAGAATGTAAGCTAGGAAAAGCTTAAAATTTCTTGTATAAATACACCTCTTGTGTCTTTGTTGATCAGGGTCATCTATTTATAACCTCTGTTTACACAGCTGGTTTAATAGAAGTCTAATTTCTAAAAATTATAAGGGCAAGATAAATTCAAAGTTTCAAATAAGCTTTTTATATTAACTAATAGAATTCTATTAGAAAACATAGAGACCCATGTAAACTTATAACTCGCAGCATAAGAATTATGTGTATTAAAACGCAAGAAAGATCTGTGAGTTTGAGCCGGGAGGGAGGCAGAGGCAGGTGGATCTCTGTGAGTTTGAGGCCAGCCTGGTCTACAAGAGCTAGTTCCGGGACAGGAACCAAAAAAAAGCTACAGAGAAACCCTCTCTTGAAAAATACAAAAAAAAAAAAAAAAAAAAAAAAATCTGAGTTTGAAGACAGCCAGGGCTACACAGAGAAACCCCTGTCTCAACATGCCCATGCTCCCACATACCTCCAACTCACATAACAGCCATTCAAAAAAATTAGCCTGAGGTAAAAGACGCTAGGGAGATTGTTCATCAGTTAAGGTTCCTGGTATGCAAGCAAGAAGACCAGAGTCTGTATTCCCAAAACTAAAAATTCCAGATAACTGCAGTGGCTCATCTGTAATTACAGTCTCTAGGCAAATACAAGTGATCTCCAGAGCAAACTGGCTACACCAAGATTAGGCACATGGGGAGCTTTGGGTTTGCTTGAGAAACACTTCTTAATGAGTCAGGTCAAGAGCAACTGAGAAAGATTACCCAAGCGTACATGCAAACCATACAAAATACACACAAAAAGTGCAAAAGAGGAGGTCATCTGATGTTGCCAGTGTGGTCATTTGTATACACATAACTATACCACATAAATGGTAGGGAGGTCTGAATGTGATTTTCTACCTTTTCACCTTCTTGATCATCTTCGTCTTCTGAATCAGAGGTTGATGTAACCCCTGGTTTTGCTACATTTTTCCGTTTAGATTCAACTTCTTTCTTGCCCTCTTTCTTATCTGGTTCTTTTCTTGGCTTATCCTCTTCCTTTTGACCTTCTTCTTCCTTTTTAAGCTGCTTTTTAGGTTGTTTTTCCTCTGGTCCCTTTTTTTTACTTTTGTCTTCATCAATAACCCTATGTTAGAACACAAAAATAGAAGATGAACTTTTACGTATTCATTTATATTTTTCTTTTTTGAAAGATTTATTTGTATTTATTCATGTATATGTATATCTGGAGGTATGCACTCTTAACTGCTGAGTGATCTCTTCAGCCTTCATTTATACTCATTTACCAAACAAGTATTTCAAGGGAAAAATCATTGCAAATGTGTATGTAAAATAAAATCTAAAACATAAAAGACAATATATGCTATCCTATCATAAAATGAATTTCTACAAATATTACAAGATACAAAATTATGGTGGCACCACATCAATAAAAATGATCTTCCTCAGTTTTCCAAGTTGCTTTTAACATAATTCATTTGTTTTAATAAATTTTATTCTCCTAGAGGGCCCAAGTTCAATTTCCAGCACCCACATGGCAGCTCACAACTGTAACTCCAGCTCCAGGGAATCTGATAGCCTCACATAGAAATACACGCAGACAAAACACCAATGTACATAAAAAATAAAGTTGTTCTAGAAATAGTCATTTGAAAGGACTAAAAAGCATATAATGGTAAATATCTGGCCAGCTACTTTTATTAAGCAAATAATCATAGAAAACATGAAAATCACACAGACTTCTTGTGGAATAGTGACTGTAAACAAATTGCCACTATGTTTTAACTGGAAACTAAAAAATTATATATATTAAATACATACACACACACACATATATAGATGTGTAAGCCATTTCAACATGAGTTGCTCAATCAAACTATTTAACACAAGCATTTAAGAACCTTTAAAATCAATTTTCTTTGCAATTTCAAGTACATTAACTGCTAATATTTCTATGTTTCATTTTTTAAAGAGACAAAAGTTTTTCTATGTGACCCATGCTGGCTCCAAATGACAAATAGACAACCAAATATACAATCAATAATTTTTTTTTTCTGAAAACAGTCTCTCTGTGTAGCCCTGGCTAGCCTTAAACTCCCAGAGATCCACCTGTCTCTGCCTGCCAAGTGCTGGGATTAAAATCATGCGCCACAACGGTCCTGCTTAGTTAATCCATCCTTAATTGAGTTTTCTCTACAAAACATTTAGATACAGTCATCATTTCCTAAATATTATATTCCTTCTTTTTTTTTCTCCAAAAAAACCAAAGTGAAGAGGATTTATGAGAAAAGATGACAGACAAAAAAAAAACCCACTTCTTTCTTTGGTAACTAAATATTTCCTATTCTAAGATTTTTACACTATTTTAAAGAACTTATTACACAGAACCAAACAGAAGCTCCTCTATGGACACACTACGTTAGCTATAATCTACCCAAACATTTCTTCAGCAATCTTCCCTGCCCAATTTCCCCTTTTAGTCTACATTACCAAAGTTTATGGTATCATACACCAAAGAAAAAGCTTTACTCAAACAACCAGATTTTCAATTAAGAAATCTTTCCTGTTCATACAAATTCTTCAGTCTCTACAATTATCAGAAACAGAATAGCAATAGAAACATAAGACAATAAAACTGTTAAAAACACAAATGTATTTTCTACTAATTTACGAAGTAGAAATGAATTTTATATTGAAATATAAATAAAAATATAATATAATGAATTTTATATTAAAAAACTCACATGTCACTCTCCGAAGGACAGGGCTGTTTTACCACTTTAGGTCTGCCTCTTGGTTTTGGAATCTTGACTTCAGTAGCTAATTTTCATATAGAAAAAAGGTACAATTTCCCTTTTAAATACAAAGCTTATGTTGAATACATATATTGCATGATATATAAAAGTATTCTTTAAGGGCTTAACTAGTCATGCCATGCATCAAGAAAGTGAAAATTTTATTAACAGTAAATTTCCATTTGTCCTCATTATATTTCACAAATCAAAACTGGAAGGAGTGGAGGAAGGGGAAACTGCAGTCAATATATAATATATGCGAAGAGGATAAATTTAAAGATATATACATGTGGCTTTTTTTGTTGTTGTTGTTTTTTCGAGACAGGGTTTCTCTGTGGCTTTGGAGCCTGTCCTGGAACTAGCTCTGTAGACCAGGCTGGTCTCGAACTCACAGAGATCCACCTGCCTCTGCCTCCCCGAGTGCTGGGATTAAAGGCGTGCGCCACCATCGCCCGGCTATACATGTTTTTTTTTTTTTTTAAAGAGCATTTTTCATTGCTGTTTTACCAAGTGTCACAAAACAGAGAAATATCACTCAACCAGAATTCTTATTTCTATCACAATAGTTTATGTATACTTTGCATACATCTTTGGAACTTTGTATGAGTATTGTCCATACTTTATTACCACTAGTCTGATCCATTGTAATACTACAAAATATATAAATAGATTTTAATGTCTTTCTTTCCCAATATGGCTTTTTCCCCTGAACAGTTTTCAGTAATGATCCTATAACGATGTAGGAAAAAAAAAAAAAAAGGCCCTGTTTTGTTTCATTTTTAGTGTTCTACTATTCTGTATTATTTCCAAATTGTTCATGAACTACCAGAATATAGTAATTTTAAAGTGAAAAAATAAGGTAAGTCCACTATTCAAAGTAGTTATCTTAAGCTCACCAGATTCATCTGGTAGAAGAAGCCAAGTCACAATTATTTCAAACTTAATAGCTGTCTCCAAAATTAACCATTTCTATCTCCTTTGATACTGTTCTTTTAAAGAGTCTCACATACGCATGACATTTTCGAGGACACGTAGCACAAGCACACACAGTGGTGCTGCTATGAGACTGCACGGCCTGTGTACATACGCAGTCCTTTCTAATGATGAATTTCTCAGGCCTCATCTATATCCATGGGTAAAGTGATACATGACTGTCTTTCATCAACCTCTGTTTATATTATTCCAAAACATTTGATCCAGCAATGTTTTAATGGATTGGAATATTAACAACAAGCCAAAATCTACCTGCAGGTCGTCCTCTCTTAGGACTTGCTTTCAAGTTAGCAGAAGCTGTTGCTGCAGCCACCATTCCTGCTTCTTCAGTTTCCACTGGTTTTTCGGCCTGAATCACAAAAATTTAATTAACTTATTTAGCAAAGCCGTGCCAATCTACAATACTAACATAAATATCAGAATAATTTCTGTATAATTTTATTACTTTTGAACAATCAGTTTAAGAGTATATCTCATTTTTTTTCAATAACCTTTTTAATATTTCCCATTTGAAAAAATAAGGCTAACATTTTTAATATGAGAACCAAAGTATAATGCAATTATGCCGTAACAAATATCATTTCTACTTTAATTCATTAACTTTGCAAATATATACATATGCTTCATCTTCCAACTGAGATGGACATCTGAGGCTCTCCTATAAAAGTTACTTTTATTTTCTCATAGAAAGCTTTCCAAACTACAAGGCTGAAAAGTTAATGAGTCCCAGTGAGAATCAGTTATTAATGACTTATATAAGGATAAGAACCACATATTAGGTAGAAATAAAAACATGAGGAAACAGGTGACAGTTATAATTGCAAAGGGAGGAACAAAACTAACACATTCAATTGAAGGATGTAAGGACATTCAAAAGCCCCAACTTCAGTCTTAACTGTGCCAACCAAAGAGCAAGAATGTATCTAAACATGTAGAACCCAATTCAAATAATTTTTTTTTAAAAATTTATTTACTTATGTTCCCAAGTAAGAAACAGCATTACTTTTACTTCTATTTGAAGGGAGTGGCAAAGAAATACAGTCCAGACCAGCCTTAAAAGCTCTAATCCTCCTGCTTCAGCCTCCCAAGTACTTTTGATTTCAGGCATCTGCCTGCAGGCCCAGCTCAATCTACCTTTTAATCAATGATGCCTAGGGATGATAAGAATATCCATCTCCAAGATTAATGCATAATGTGCACTCAGACTAGATTAAAACTGACCTAAAGTTACCCTTTGATTGTTCTCTGAATAAAAACAAAAACTCTGCATTAAGAGCTAGGGTTACGATCGAGTCAGATCTCTATGTATGAGGCCAGCCTGATCTACAAAGTTACAAAGAGCTCCAGGACAGCCAGTGCTATCACACATAAAAACCCCCTGTCTAAAAAAAAAAAAAAAAAAAAAAAAAACCAACCAAAAAAACAGAAAAAAAAAGAAAGAGATCATGCTGCCCTATTCTAAATACGATTCTGCAATCACATATAGGAACCAGGTAAGAGTAAAGCTATGCAGGTCCCAAAGGTTAAACTCTCCTACTGATGACTTATAATAAGTCAAAGTTAGATTCAATAGATAGATCAGCTCTTCGGGGCAAAAAGAACTTATTCACTTACCCTTTCTGCATTTGGAAATAAGTCGAAAGCAAGTAAGAATTACAGGTACGATGGATCATTTGAGAAGATACCAATAGACAGTAAGTGACATATTCTTGAATAGTTAGACAGTAAAAAAAGATTAAGTCTAATACTAAACAAAGACCTACCATGGATACATGTTTATGACTATTAGTACAAAATCATCCAAGTAAAAGCCATTACTCTAGAAAATATTTTGACCACATAAAGGACTAATTCAGTTATTTAAAATATATGCATGAATATCTTTAAAATTCACATTCTAACTAGATTTTATTTATAACTTTACTCATCTGGCTGAAACATTATTATCCTGACTTTCAAATGTACTATCTTTTCTCATTCCCAAAGTAATTCCACAGGCATCATGGATCCACTATTCATGTCCCCTTTTCAAGACCACTGTCCTTGCCTTGCCACACCTGCTTCACAAATCCTAAACAAAGATTACTAAGCTGATAAGCCCTAGCAGGCAGGATGGGATAGGGGTACAAACATGAAATCATTTTCTGTATTTGAAGTTGGCATCTCAAATCTGTTGTTAATCCTATTAACTTCTACTACAAGCCCTGAATAGCTAACATAAACTTTTAGCCGTTTATGTTGATCTAAACTCTTGATTTAAACTAAATGGGGATAGAAGGGGAAAAAGAGCTAGAGAGAATTTCCTTGAGCCAAAGTGAACACATCTTTTCTTAAATCAATCCTTTCAAACCCTTTAACTACCAATTTTTCATAGTTTCGCTAAGAAAAAATGGTAAGATTTTTACTGTTATTTCACATTAAGTTTCCCTTTATATATGCAAATCCCTGATGCACTGTTACATTACTTCTGTCATTTCTTGAGATTTCAAAAATATATTACCATTAAACACTACCAATCTACTCCATCTCATTTCTGTCCTCAGCACTTACCTAAATGAAACTGAAAGCTCCTGAATAGGCTAATTACCAAACATCTCACTGGATCCTTTGTACTAGGCACTATTGTTAACTGCTTACAGACAACTTGTGGTGTTTCCTGATGTTTCTTCTAGTCACCATTTTGAAGCGGCACCTCCCCTCCTCTCCATTATACCCCATCCCAGTTCTGGTTTCTGCATCTACCCCAGTAAACATTTTCTCTTCATCTCCTCTAACATCTTACCTTTATACCAGTGGTTGTATCTTTTCCTTCTTTTGTGCTATTATCACAGGTATCTTCACTGCAATTCCCATGAATTCTTTAGACCCCAATCCGACATGTCTATGTCCATATCTAGTATACGATCACTAAAGCAAACACCCCATTCTGCTCCATTCTACTTACCATTTATTTCATTCAGCTATCACTTAAACTTCCAAAAGTGTTCTAAATTCCTTCTCTCACTAACAAATAAGTAACTTGGTATAAGGCCTGTGTCTTTGAAATTTAATGCTAACTCCTTAAAAGGCCTTTCTATGACCTATTCATATTTGGCCACTGTTACAGTCCTCACCTTAACCATTATAGGCAATTTAAACAAATAGCTGGTACATATCAAAGTTACATGTGCATTATGCTATAGTCTATTAGATATGTGAATATACTGTCTTAAAGAGAACAATGCACATACCTCAACTTAGGGACACTTAATTATGATGGCATATGACTCAGCAGTGGACGTCTTGTCCAGAATGTGCAAGCACTGGTTGAGTCCCAGCACCACACTACAAAAACATTCACTAGACAGGGTTTTGGGGATTCATTCAGTGGTAGAGTTTCTGCCTATAGCATGTTGACAGCCCCAGGTTTGACCAACACAGAAAAAAAAAAAAAGACTGAAATTGCTAACAAACCACCAATGCCTTTGGTAAGCCATACTGCTTTGCCAAATAACCATACCTTGGTGCTGATGGCTACAACTTAATCAGCATGGTAGTTACTAAAAATAGGGTACCTGTGGCAATTTCATAAAATGATACAAAAAATGCACTGTCCCATCAACTGATGTATTCCATGCACACAATGTTTCTTTGTACTATGCAGTGATTGCTTTTAATACTATACCAACAGACTTTTTTCAAGATTGCAGTCAACTTTCCTCAAAATCTACTTCTGGCCGGGCGATGGTGGCACACGCCTTTAATCCCAGCACTAGGGAGGCAGAGGCAGGCGGATCTCTGTGAGTTCGAGACCAGCCTGGTCTACAGAGCTAGTTCCAGGACAGGCTCCAAAGCCACAGAGAAACCCTGTCTCGAAAAACCAAAAATAAAAATAAAAAAATAAAAAAAAATCTACTTCTGCTTTATCAGCCATTTATATAATATCCTAAATCCTTTAGTATCCTTTCAACATTTATACTATCTTCACCAGAGAGACTCTATCAAGAAATCACTCTCACTGTTCACCCACAGTGTTAATTTATGAAATTATTAAATATTCTCACTGTAAGTTTGTACATTTGCACTGTCTCTGAACATCTTGAGGAAGGAGTCTTTTTCTCCTGAGCAGTAGGACTCTGGTGGGATTAAAACACTCAGCACACCATGTTGTGAACAGCTGTCATCCAGAGTTTTTTGTTTCATTTATAACAAAGAGGCAGGGTTCATTTAGTTTAAGTCCTAAATTCCCTAGGGTTTTCAAAATGAGTTCCTATTTAAGTCACTAGTAGTTCCAGACCCAAATGATCAGCCCGTCTTCTGAGGTTTTGAATACAGACATTGACTATTGCTAGATGGCATTTCATCGAGTGCGTTCACATTCTTCAACTATCTTGTCTAGATCTGGGTAACATTATGAGCCCCTCCATCAGGACCTGCTAATTCCTGCAGCTTTGCATTGTGGAGGCAGTTTCTTGCTATGTACCTCATGAACCAACCCAGGATAGCTTCATCTGTGGATCTGTCCTTTTTTCACCTCCATCAGTCTTGCCTTGGATTACGCTTTGGCTTACAGCAGCATTCTGTCTTCTATTCTGGCCATTAACACTTTCTCCTTAGCAGCAGGGAATCTGTTGTAACTCTCTTATTCCAGGATCCACTTGAGCAACACTTTGAATTTTGTATGAGAACTTTTCCTTTGTATTTGCATTCAGAACTTGGCTGACAGGTCCAAGAAGCTCAGTTTTCAGTCTACTTTATTTAACATGCTCTGCTTACTAAGGTTAATCATTTATAGCTTTTAGTTAAAGAGGCCTGCCTGTCACTTTTTCCACCTGAACACCTAGAGGCCTTTTATAAACTGACTAATCTCAGTATTATTCTAAGACTGAGAATGGCCTATACGGGAGCAGTAAGAACATTTATCAGTTAAGGATGCTGTCTTATATAAGCAATTTGTGGAACCTCAAAAAATTATCAAAGATCATTAGACCACTGTAACAGAAATAACAAAATCTATAAATAGAATTATCAAAACATGACACAAACTAAACATTGTTGGAAAGACTAGATCAGCAGAAGTGCCACAAATCTTCAGTTTGTAAAATGCTAGGTGGGCCAAGCATGGTGGTGCAGGCATTGAAACTCAGCACTCAGGAAGCAAAGGCAGGCAGATCTCTTAGTTTGAGGCCAACCTGGTCTACATAGTCAGTTCCAGGACAGCCAGGGATAGACAGAAAGACCCTACCTCAAAAATAAGTAAGAAAATAAACAAATGGGAAAACAAAGCCTGTATTGTATTCCATAGTGCAATACAGAAAAGCTCAAGAAAACGAAGCACTCTGTATTTTTCTATTTCGATTTTAAAAAGAAAAAAAAAATACAAACCTCTCATTTATTCACTGTGCCAGTGAAGTCAGTTCTAAATTTCCCTATCATCACACTGCCTTACAAAAGGGAGTCATGGGGCTGGAGAGATGGCTCAGTGGTTAAGAGCACTGACTGCTCTTCCAGAGGACCAGGGTTCAATTCCCAGCACCTACATAGCAGCTCACAACTGTCTGAAGATCCAGTTACAGGGGATCTGACACCTTCATACCAATGCACATAAAAAATAAAGTTAAAAAGAAAAAAACGGGCCAGGCTGTGGTGGCACAAGCCTTTAATCCCAGCACTCAGGGAGGCAGGGGCAGGCAGATTTCTGTGAGTTAGAGGCCAGCCTGATGTATAGAGCAAGTGCCAGGACAGGCTCCAGAGCTACAGAGAAACCCTGTCTCGAAAAAAACCAACCGGGGGGGGGGGGGGGGGGGGG
>NW_026067976.1:6267732-6311748 GCF_014885135.2 Alexandromys fortis | reverse complement strand
AAAAAAAAAAAAAAAAACCAACCTACTTGTAAACAATCATTTTTCACCTAACCTTTACTTTCATCTCTTATGCACTCAGCAAATTCTCTGTGGGAGTCTACATAGGCCCAGGTACAAGATAGCTGGGTACACTGTCACATCCCAAACTTAACAGAATTATTTGAACTAGTCAAAACTGAGTTGTCTGTCTCACGGAGAGAATGTTAGAACTGTGGCCTCCTCTCCTATGACTCTGGGCAACTGATCAATGCAGACATCACCTAACAAGGTCCCTGGATGCTTTATTAAGCTTCTTTTGTTATGTAGTATTAGTACTGAAACCTTTGCACAGTGTGGGCCTTTCTGTGTTGTCATTCAGTCACCTCAATAATTAAAACTGGAACCTTTGAGCTGCCAACTACCCATCTTTATTAGTGATCTTTCTGCTGTTGTGGTAAAATCCCATGACCAAGAGAAACTTACGGAAGCAAGAGTTTATTTTGGCTTATGATTCCAGAGTAAGAAAGAGAGTCCTTGATGGTAGGAAGAATGGTAACAGGAGGCCTGAGCAGAATGTTATATGATCACATCTCCATCCTCAAGTGAAAAAAGAGCAAATTGGAAGTAGGGTGCTGTGGGACAGTGGTCCTGTACCCTGTAAAGATTTGTGAGTTGTATTGGTTTAATAAAATGCTGATTGGCCAGTAGCCAGGCAGGAAGTATAGGCAGGACCACCAGAACAGGAGAATTCTGGGAAGAGGAAAGGCTCAGTCATCAGTGGTCACCTAAACACAGAGGAAGCAAGATGAGAATGCCTCACTGATAAAGGTACCAAGCCATGTGGCTAACAAGACAAGAATTACAGGTTAATGTAAGACATAAGAATTAGTTAATAAGAAAGCCTGAGCTAATAGGCCAACCAGTTTATAATTAATGTAGGCCTCTGTGTGTTTCTTTGGGACTAAACGGCTGTGGAACCTGGTGGGACAGAAACCTCTGTCAACAGGTGAGGCTACGAACTTTCTCAGCTCCCCCAGTGGTATGCTTCCTTCAGCTAGAATTTACCACCTAAAACTTCCCAAACAGAACCACTTAAGTGGGAACCCTGTGTATGAGCAACATTTCTGATTCAAGCCACCAGACCAGCTAAAACAGTTACTCAGAGCTCCCAAATCTGACCTGTCCATTTGACCAGCTTTCCTTTACACCTTGGAGCTCCACATTCTGGAATATCATGGCCCCACCCACCTCACCCATGCCATCACCGGCAACTCTTCAGAACTCAGCCCTGCCCTAAATATAGGATCCAATCTCAAGTACCAAGGAACTTCTCACTCCTGTGACCTGGACAGTGTACTTTATCAGTCTATCCATTATCTTTATCAAAAGCCATTGGTATGCTGATGACAAGGAGGCTTTCCCTAACAAAAGTTATCAACTATAGTTGCCCAAGGTTTATTTGTTAAGCTAACTTCTCCCCTCCTTGCCTGCATAATGTATTACTCAAACCAAGTGTCAAAACCTATCTTTTTTTTTTTTTCCAGTAATCTGTTGGCCATCTCTTAGAACCAGGTATCTAAGCTAGGGAGATGTTTGTGCATATGCATGAAGACCTGACTGAATCCCAGAATCCACATTTTAAAAAAACCAGGCAAGGTAGAGCACATGGTAATCAACAACAGCACTGGGTAAGAAGAGACAGGTGGATCCCTGGGCCTCATGACTCCCCAGTTTAGCTTATTTGGAGCTTCAGGCCAGTGAGAGATCCTGTCTTCAAAAACAGGTGCATGGCTCATGGGGAATAACACTTGAGAGACTCCACATGCATACATACCTGTGTACCCATCCACCCAGAAACACACACACACACACACACACACACACACACACACGAGGGGGAGGGACAAGAATCGGATCTATTACCCTACTTGTTACTATGACAACAGTAACAGCATAGTGCCCGAAACATGGAGTGCATCTGTGCTGAGCACTTGAGCCATGCTGTTCCAGTAAGGCTCCTTGTATGTGCACTGCTTGTACAACCACGTATTCTAGGCAGGGAGGTAAGATTCCTATGGATGAGTGTAACTCACAGTTAAAGCAGGACCAAATTCAGTGCATGTTCTTTCACTATACCTTGGTTTGTTTCTACATCTCTCTCCCAGCTAAACTGTGGGAACCCTGGATATGTTTATGTTCCCAGCCCCGAGTCTCTGAACTGTGCGTGCACAGATATTTGTTTTTATTGGATTCCGTGTTGAGTCCTGATAGTAGCATCAATTTTACTCTCTGTCTTCCTGGACTTGTGCAGGCACCTTCTTTCTCTTCATGCGGCCACTGGCAAATATTGTGAAATGGAAGGGACGCTGTTTCTCCCAAGATGCTCTGTTCTTTGTGATGATGCATTCACGACAGGGATGGACGACTGTGCGCGTGCTGTGCAACTCTCCAAATTACATCTGTGATATTAAATGTAGCTGCTGAATTTGAACCTTCTGCTTCTGTATCGACGGCCCATTACACATACACACTATGGCAGCAGAAGCCAGAGTCCCGTTCAGTGGGTGACACCTTAGCGGCTTATAGGAGCTGTTGTCAATGGGCAGAAGTGAGGTTTAGAGGCCATGCAGCTGCCAACTCTCCTTCCTACTTCCTCATTTCTTCTGCACTCCAATGGCAAAGGTTACCCCTCCTTGGTGCAAAAGATAAAAGCAGTCAAATGCATATATTTGTGTAAGATTTTTACATGCCTTCCAAAATTCTCAGACCTGGAACTTTTAAACTAGAAAAATCTTCCCAAAAGATGATTTTTAACTTTAGCGTGTCATGTGGCGAATATTACAGAAAGCATCCCAGGAGCTTTTCAAGACAGGACCTGTGCCACTCGGTGTGTGGAGACGACGGTGTCTTCAAGGGCAGCCAGGCATCGTAGCTCCCGGCCTTTGCCCACAGGCCCCCCTCAAAGCCCGTCTTCCTTCCGGTGTGCCCCAAACCTGTTTACAAGCGTCTTTCTCTTTCACAGTACTTGCCACAGGTACTTAAGTGTGAATAACGAAAACGAAAACCAGAAATGAAACTAAATTCCCGTTACTAAAGAAAGACTCGCGTTAGCCCTCTGGGGTGAGAGGCGCAGGGAATTAATTATATTGTAGGAGTTGATATCTTTCTTCATTTCCCTTTCCAGGCTTTTGGCAAATACATTTTTGTTTCCCACAGTTTTAAAGAAATGTAAGAACTCCCAAGTTCCATGGCCAGGAACCCTGACAAGTCCCTGATAGCTGAATAATGGATGAAGTTCTGCTGTTTACTTAGCAAGGGGAGAAAAAAAGAACGATACAGAGTTCCAGATACAGAGCAGGGATCTGACATCCTTCGAGCTGAACAATGGTGAGAAGAATAGACTGCCTGCCTTCTTGCCTTTTTTTTTTTTTTTTTTTTTTTTTCCTTCACAAGAAAAGTTTTCTCTGTAGCCCTGGATGTCCTGAAACTCACCCTGTAGACCAGGTTGGCCTTGAACTCAGAGATCCACCTGCCTGTCTCCCAAGTGCTGGCATTAAAAACATGTGCCACCACTGCCCAGCTACAGTAGCTCACTTATCTAAGTTCCAGAGCTTTCGAATATTCAAGAGTGCAATTGGCAATATAGAAAAACATTATTGGGGCTGGAGAGATGGCTCAGATGTTAAGAGCACTGGCTGTTCTTCCAGAGGTCCTGAGTTCAATTCCCAGCAACCACATGGTAGCTCACAACCATCTGTACTGAGATCTGGCACCCTCCTCTGGCGTGCGGGCATACATCAGGGCAGAATGTTGTATATATAATAAATAAATAAATCTTAGAAAAACATTATTCAAGTAGCACTGGAGCCACAAGATGGCATAGTAGGTAAAGGCACTTGCTCAGCAAGCCCACCACGGTAAAAGCGGATAAAGGACCAAATCCACAAAGTTTTACTCAAACCACTATGCATACACTGTAGCACATGCACACATTATGCATACACCCATATAAACACACACAAACACAAAACCTGTATCTGTACCATGACAGGAAAAAAATAAGAGAAACATAATATTTCTGTTACAGAATAAAAACTGAACAAGTAGTGGCAAATGCCTTTAAATACCAGTATTTGGGATGAAAAGGTGGGTGAAATCTCGAGTTTGAAGTTACCCTAATCTACAAAGAAGTTTCAGGACAGGCAGGGTTATACAGAGAAACCTCAAAAAAAAGGAAAATGGAATAAACCAGGTACAAAACAAACCACTCTATAAAAATGTAATGCCACATATAAATTAAAAGCTCTGGGCAGGAGGCTGTTTAGAACTAATAGATAGAATTTCCATTGGGGCGGTAAGTGCTTCTGTTACATATTTAATTCATTAGGTCCATTCTAATCCCATTCTATAAAGCTGTAAGGAAAGTAAAGGGCATATACTCTAAGTTTACTAAACAATGAAGTCAGTGAGATGGCTCAGCAGGTAAGGGATTGATGCTCATTGATTCAAGCCTGCTAACCTGAGTTCCATCCACAGAACCATGGAAAGGTGTATGGAACTCTACAAAGATGTACTTGACCTCCACACATGCACAACAGCATATGTCCCCACACATATCAAACATACAAAAACAAACAAATAACATTTTAAAGCCCTGAATCTAACAAGACCTTAAAAATTATGGCTTTAAACTCAGTAAAAGTTTAGGTAAACTTTACTGTCAGTCAAGAAGAGCTAAGAAGCCAAGTGTCTCCAAGTTTTTGAGTTCTAGGTAGCCATTCAATTAGTAACAATTTAGATACAAAATGTCAAGGTTCAACCTAAAAAGAGCACAACAATCTGAAATTCATAAAAGCTCTTCAATTAGTTATGTATTTTACAATGACAACGTTTTTCCTCTAACACCAAATAAATAAAATTTAATAGGATCACTCACCTGTTGACTTGAAAATTTCACTTTTGGATTGTTATCTATCTCCCATAATCCTTCATTAAAACCTTTTCGTTTATTTGGTTTGCCATACTTTTCCTTATTTTCA
Source organism: Alexandromys fortis (assembly GCF_014885135.2). NCBI lineage: Eukaryota > Metazoa > Chordata > Mammalia > Rodentia > Cricetidae > Alexandromys > Alexandromys fortis. Next base: position 6,306,730 of record NW_026067976.1, on the reverse strand, counting down.
GAGTAAGGAAATATGTCCTTTGGTCCTAAAAAGGCACTGTAACAGAAAGGAAGGTGTAAGTACAAAGGAACCTCAATTAAATATGTATTAGGCTTCTAGGTGACATGATTCAACAAACACTTTATATATGCAAACTAGTTTTTTGTATTTTGTTTTGTTTTTCAAGACAGCGTTTCTCTGTGTAGCCTATCTCTCCTGGAATTCACATACTAAATAAACTCAAGATCTGCCTGCCTCTGCCTGCCAGTGCTGGGATTATGCGGGTACACCACCACTTCCACATCATACAAACTAGTTTTAAATCCTAGTGATCTCATTAGTACTGGTAGAGGAATTAATACAAATAGTCATATTTAATGCCAAACCCTATTTTTCCTTTATAGTACTGATGATTGGTAGGCAAGCTCTCTACCACCAAGTAATACTTCTAGCCTAGAAATACTTTAATAAAATTCACTATTTCCTAGATCCATAATTCTATTTTTAAGGTTGCACAAAAAAAGAAATGTATTTAATACCACTGAGTTGTACACTTAAACATGGCTTACAAAGCACACCCTTTAATTCTAGCACTCATGAGGAAGGGGCAGGTGGATGAATCTTTCTGATTTTGAGGCCAGTCTGGTCTACAGAGTAAGTTCTAGTACAGTCATGGCTACACAGAGAAACCCTGTCTAGAAAAACCAGACCGGCAGACAAACAAAAAACAAAGGCTAAAGAGCCAAGCGGAATGAGCTGAACAGAACACCAGTCAGACAGTTGGCTCGGCCATGGAAACTAAGAAAATAAGTGTGCTGGCTTAAAAAACAAAACAAGTTATTCAGAAATATAAAATGAACACATGTAATTATATACATAAAATATGTATTCCTATATTAAATGCATATTAACTGCCTCATCCATGCGCTGTTAATAATTTTTCTCACACACCTATGAAACCCCTAGGGAAAGAACTACATACAATGCCATTATCCTGAACTCACAGGAGGTTTTTAACTTATATTTTTGCATGTGTGGCTGTGTAAAGTGTATCTGTGAGTGTATCGTGCGCAGGTGATTGCAAATTAAGAGCCGGAGGACAACCCTGGGTGTCATAATCAGAAAATCATGGGCTTCCTTTGAGACAGTTACTTTTATTGGCCTGAAAAACTAGCAAGGAGGACAGCCTGGCCAAACCAAGGCATTGAGGATCCTCTTGTCTCTGCCTCCCCAGCACTGGAACTGCAAGCAGCCCACCAACTGCTCAGTATTTTTCTGAGGTCAAACTCCAGTCTCCATGCTTGTGAGGCAAACACTTTATATACTGAGCCATCCCATGGGGTTAGTTTTTAACTTCAGCAATTATGATCAATCAGCTTCTACATAACACAATATCATTACAACAACTGAATGAGTTCAGTCCTTCAAAGCAAAGTTCAAAGATTCAAGTTTAATTTCAAAATAGGCTGAAAGATATTTATTTTTTTGATTTTCGAGACAGGGTTTCTCCGTCGAACTCACAGAGATCCACCTGCCTCTGCCTCCCGAGTGCTGGGATTCAAAGGCCTGCGCCACCACCGCCCGGCTGGCTGAAAGATATTTAGCCTCATAATTTACCTGTGAACGTGAGCCAGTGCTCAGAGATATCTCTCAGAAATTAGGGATATTCAAGTGTAGAGAAAAGGAAAAAACAAAACAAAACAAAAAAGGCTAAAATAGAAACTAGGAAGATGGTACAGTGGGTCTGAGTTTGAATCCCCAAAACCCATATACAGTTAGATGTACTGGGATTAAAGACATGTAACACCACAGCCTGGCTTTGAGTTTAATCTCAACACCACAAAAGAAAAACTAAACAGAAAAGCTGCAGCTTCAGTACTTCCGTTCTGATAACTTGTGTTCAACAAGCACATTGTTCTACCTTGAAAAATGTCATACTCTTTAAGTTTGAATCAGCTTCCCAAATTATCCTTAGGAAACTGTATTGTAATCTTGTTAGATTACATTTATATATTACATTATATTATAATGAAACAAGGTCTCATTGTATAACCTTGGATGCCTTGGAACTCTATTCAGGCCAGGTTGGCCTTGAACTCACAGTACTCTTAAGAGTACTAAGATTAAAGTTGTGCACCACCCTGCACATGTGCAGTGTTCCTCCTGCATGTCTGCCTGCAGACCAGAAGAGGGCACCAGATCTCATTATAGATGGTTGTGAGCCACCATGTGGTTGCTGGGAATAGAACTCAAGACCCCTGAAAGAGCAGCCAGTGCTTGTAACCTCTGAGCCACCTCAGCAGGCCCAGGGAATGCTTTTAATAGCTTTTTGCTGGCTTTACTTCTGTGACATGTTTATCCTTTCATTAGTCACGTTTCTCTCTTCTGCTGACATTTGTTTCCATTGCTTCACTAACAACTTCTGGCTGGCCATCTAGTACCTCTCCAATGTACAGATAGATCTATTCAAGGTTAGCACATTCAACTAACTTCTAGCATTATTACTGTTTCTTTGGTGCATTTTCTTTTTGCTAGCTCTCTCATTTATTAAAATGTCATGTAGGAGCCGGGCGATGGTGGCGCAAGCCTTTAATCCCAGCACTCGGGAGGCAGAGGCAGGCGGATCTCTGTGAGTTCGAGACCAGCCTGATCTACAGAGCTAGTTCCAGGACAGGCTCCAAAGCCAGAGAAACCCTGTCTCGAAAAACCGAAAAAAAAAAAATGTCATGTAGGTGTTTATTATCAGGAAACAAAGGCAAATTACTTGTAAACTACTCATGATCTGATGAATACAGGATGACCCACCATCGTTGTTTTTCTCTAAACAAGATTTCTCTGTGTACTGGAACTCAGAGATCCTTCTAGAATTAAAGATGTGTGCTAGCACATCAAGAAACTTTCAAAGTGACCTGGTAATGATCAGTAATTCATATCTCAGGACTGGAGAGGTGGTTCAGAGGTTAAGAGCACTGGCTGCTCTTCCAAAGGTTTTGAGTTCAATTCCCAGCAACCACATGGTGGCTCACAACCATCTATAATGAGATCTGATGCCCTCTTCTGGTCTGCAGACAGAACACTGTGTACATAATAAATCTTTTACATCTCAATTTATAGATTGTAAAACCAACAGCAATCTTAGTTACTAGAGCAGAAATGAAATTTTACATGTTGTTGGGTATGTGAGAGTTATTTAAACTGTAGAAACTAAATTTGTGCATGCTAATACTATACCAAGGACAGCCTTTCTCTGCTGCCTAGGACGTTGAACTGCACTATTCTCACCTTAATAGAATTCTGCCTGATTTCTTGATTACTGATAAAATGTAATCAAGTTATATTTGGTCTCAATAAAAGCATGTCACTTACATAAAAATAGTTAAAAATTCACAACTTTCCATTCTACTTGATAGTGTTTAAATTTACATTTTGCAGGTTTCTAAAACTTCTATCCATCCTTTGAACCCTCCAAACCCAGACCTTTACAAACCTAAATAACTAGCATACAATAACTATACAAAGGTTTTTGAGATTTTTGTTTTATTAATTCCATGTATATGGGGAGGGTGGAGTATGCACATGAGTACAATACCCAGAGGTCAGAAGAGGATGTCAGATTTCCTGGAGTAGGAGTTGCATGCAGTTTTGAGCCATACACCATAGGTAATGGGAACTTGGATATCTATAAGAAGTTATGCTCTCGGGGCTGGAGAGATGGCTCAGAGGTTAAGAGCATTGCCTGCTCTTCCAAAGGCCCTGAGTTCAATTCCCAGCAACCACATGGTGGCTCACAACCATCTGTAATGGAGTCTTGTGCCCTTTTCTGGCCTGCAGGCATACACACAGACAGAATATTGTATAAATAATAAATAAACAGAATATTGTATACATTATAAATATTTATAAATATTTAAGAAAAAAGTTATGTTCTCTTGTAGTGATGAGGCTGCGTCCCCGGCACCTGGCCGCCCGCATGGCTAGCTTATGCCCGAAATAATTACACGGAAACTGTATTCTTTTAAACACTGCCTGGCCCATTATCTGTAGCCTCTTATTGGCTAGCTCTTACATATCGATCTAACCCATTTCTAATAATCTGTGTAGCCCACGAGGTGGCTTACCAGAGAAGATGTTAACCTGCGTCTGTCTGGAGTGGGAGAATCATGGCGACTCTCTGACTCAGCTTCTTTCTCCCAGCATTCTGTTCTGTTTTCTCCGCCTACCTAAGGGTTGGCCTATCAAATGGGCCTAGGCAGTTTCTTTATTAGTAAGAAATCACTCCCACATCATTCTCTTAACCACTGATGCGTGTCTCCAACACTACCTGCCCCACAAAAAAATTTCTGAGACTGGCTGGCCTGACACTATGTATACCAGGCTGGCCTAGAAATCAGAGATCTGCCTGTCTCAGCTTCCCAAGTACTGGATTAAAGATGTGTCTCATTGCCGAGCGGTGGTGATGCACACCTTTAATCCCAGCACTCGGGAGGCAAAGGCAGGCGGATCTCTATGAGTTCGAGGTCAGCCTGGTTCCAGGACAGGCTCCAAAGCTACAGAGAAACCCTGTTTCAAAAAACCAAAAAAAAAACAAACAAAAAAAAAACCACCTTAAGGCACTGTTGGCAGATTGGCCTCAGAGTGAGTCGCTCTGTCAGTGCTGCCCTCTGTCCTCCAGCTCACTCTAACTCCAGTGTTGGCTTTGATGTCGAGTGTTGAAGCACTGTTGTAGAACTGATGGCTGCTCTCCATCAGGCTGTGTAGGATGCACACAGCCCTGTGATTAGGACTGCACTTCCTGTGGTCTAACCCATCTGCACAGTTTCAGTTGGGAAAAAAATTGTACTATTGTGATGACCCAAAACTAAAGCTGCTAAAAACCACAGAACGGATAAGGACCAGAGTTGAGTGCAGCCCCTTTGCCCTTCTGCAATGCTGCTGGAGCACGGCATCTGAGAGAGAGGAACAGTTAGGACGACGGGAACACCTTCTCTTTTTGCAACTGATTGTTGCAGGGAACTTCCAGCGTTATTGTATAGCTCTGGGACACCTCGTTCCTGAGCCTGAGCGCACGCTGGGATTTATTTAAAACTGGGATTTATTTAAAACCGGGTGAAGTCAGTGCTCTTTCCAGGTGAAAACTTTTCATTTTGATTTGAAGGCAAAGGAAAGATTGCTCTTTTCATAATTGTGTTCAGCTAATGACATTTGATAATCAGACAGCACTGTCACTACGCAGTTTAGGTTGTATAATTGTAAACACCAGTGCCTCAGTCACGGTAAAGATGTCTTCTTCAGATGAATGGCTCATATTTTGGTGCAGTGTTTGATGTTCACAACAAAATGTTAATTTTTTTAAAAATTAAAAAAAAAAGATGTGTCCCATCATGACTGGCCCAAGATCTTTTGCTTTGTTTTCATTCTTTGGGACAGGGCTTCTCTGTGTAGCTCTGGCTGTTCTGGAACTCTGTAGACCAGGCTGGCCTCGAACTGTCAGACTTCAATTGCTAGGATTAAAGATATGTACCACCACCTCCCAGCCTAAGATCTTTTTTAATTCACACATAAAAGTCACAGCATCACTGTAATCAATCATAGAAATATAAATAAAACCAATCTATAGCTGGGATGTAGCTCTAGTTGGTACAGTGCTTCTCTAGAATGTAAGAAATCCTAGGTTCATTCCCAGCACCACAAAATCCATTTAAGGTACGGTGACAAAGGCCTGTTAATCCAGCACTCTAAAGGTAGAGCAGGAGAATCTGTTTAAAGTTATCCTCAGTGCTGTGGGATAATCCTTCTGTACACTGTGAATATGTATTATCATTGGTTGATGATAAAGCTGATTTGGCCTATAACAAGGCAGAATAAGGCTAGGCAGGAAGGCCAAACTGAAAACAAAGAGGAAGAAGGGAGGATTTAGAAAGAGATGCAAGCAAGCTGACAGAGGAATAAGACATGTTGGAAAACAGGTAAAGCCACAAGCCATGTGGGAAAATGTAGATTAACAGAAATGGGTTCTAAGTTTAAGTTGTAAGAGCTGGTTAAGTAATAAGCCTGAGCTATAGGATTTTGTAGTTAATAAGTTTTTGTGTGATTATTTGGGGCTGGGCAGAGGGAAAGAACTCTGCCTCTGTTTATACCTCAGCTATGTGGTATAAACATACATACCTTCATGACGTACATAACCTGTCTCAAAAGAAAAGGCAAAAACTAAAATGAAGAATCTGAAATATTTATACTTGAAAGTTCTGCAAGAAGTCTGACAATTTCTCAAATGATTAAACATTTAAGCTGTCATATGAACCAAGAATTTGTTTCTAGTGAGGTAAAAACGTATGTCCATACACAATGAATGACTGTACATAGTTAAGTAGTAGAAAGCTTGCCTAGGATATGCAAAGCCCTGGGCTAGATCCCAGCATCATCAAAAGAATAATTGCCTATTAGTGCTTATATCAACATTATTATAATACCCAGTAGTGGGAAACCACAGATGTCTATCAAGTCATAAATATAACATGGTAAAATCAAAAAATGAAATATTAGTTGGCAGTAAATAAGGGAAGCATTATCACATACTTAAGTATTAATCTTGAAACACTATATTAAATTAAAAATTAATAGTGACTAAAGACCTCATTAAATTGTTTCATTTACTCAGGAAAGTAGTTTAAGAGTTGTGTCAGCCACAGCAAAGACTGGATGGAGAAACAGAAGGTACCTGTCATATCTTTTGAAACAATAATAATCTAAAATCTAATGTTTTGGAAATGTAAAAACTACGAAATTTATAGACTTAAATGGATGAACTGTATGAAACAAATTCACACTTGTAAAACTGTGCTCAGGAGTTGGGAGACAAGAGCATCAGAAATTCAAGATCATCACTGCCTGTACATCAAGATCAAAACCAGGCCGGATGAACATGAAAACTGTCTCAGTTTTTATGTTTTGAGAGAATACTATATCCTACCAAAAATAACACATAATTTTATCAATTACACTATTCTTCGTTAAAAATCACTTCAATACATCATACATACAGCTACAATAAACAATTTGTTGACAAAGATTTTTTTCCCTGAATGTTACACCAAAATTAGTTCATATTACTTTTATTATTAAAAAAATGCTGCTATAATGCAGCCTATGGGAGCACAATCTTTTCACCTATCTAATTCTAAAACGTGTTGAGTCAAAGGATTATCTTGAAAATCTTAATGCAGGAAAAACAAAACAGAGCGATTCCCTCCCTGGGGATGCAACCTCACGGATTAGTAAATGGTGTTTGTGTGGTGACAGCTGACTCACTGTTCAGAAAACATTCAAAGGTTAAATCCCAGCAAGCTGGAGCGATGGAGGCAGAGCAGGAGGATGTCTGTGAGCCATCCTGGTCTGTCCTGGTTCAGCACAGTGAGGACTGGCTCTAAAGAAAGACCCTGCCTCAAAGAAAAAGAAGAAAAAAGAAAAAAAAATTAACTGTAATATGAAAGGTTGGAGACAGAGGGACAATTGGCTCAATGTCTGCCTCCAACACACAAGCCCTGGAGTTCAATCTCTAGCAACACATCAATTAAATTTGTTATCTCAACATAAGGGAGGAAGAGACAAAAGGATCGTAAGTCCTACTTGTCTGCATAGCAAGGTCAAGGTCATCCTGAAATACAAGACCTCTTTCAAAAAGTAAATCTAAGAGGCTAGGGAGACTGATAAATAGTTTAAAGGACTGGCTCTACAACAGATTTTGAGTCTCAGCATCCAGAGAGTGGCTCACAAGTCCAGTCCCAAAAGATCCAATGCCCTTTCTGGCTGCTAGAGGCAGACAGACAGGCATGCAGACAAAACATCCAAATGTGGGGCTGGAGAGATGGCTCAGTGATTAAGAGCACTGGTTGTTCTTCCAGAGGACCCGAGTTCAATTCCCAGCACCTTCATGCAGCTCACAACTATATGTAACTCCAGCTCCAAGGGATCTGATACCTTCACAGCAACACATAGTTAAATAAATTAAAAAATAAAAAATAAAAACACACAAAATAACCTTTTTAAAAAACTTTAAGGATTTTATACTATATAATATCATTTAATTTTTTAGATAAGAAATGATTCATTAGACAATCAATACACAAGTATTAAGCTGGGCAATGGTGACGTTTAATCCCAGCACTCAAGAGGCAGAGGCAGGAAGATCTCTGTGAGTTCAAGGCCAGCATTGTCTACAAAGCAAGTTTCAAGACAGCCAGGTCTGTTAGAGAAATCCTGTATCAAAAAAAAGGGGGTGGGGTGGGGTGGGGAGATAAATATTTAAGTAAACTATAAAATGTGTTAATATTAATTTATAAATCCATGAAAATTAGATTTATTCTCAAAAGCTTGTCAAACCTTTACAATATATATGTATGCGTCTAAGTGTGTCTATGCTCGGGGTATGTGCACATATCAATGAAGATGCCAGGCAGTCTAGTCTTCTTCACTTGCCCTTCATCTTATTTCTTGAGACAGGATTTCTCACTAAATCCAGAGCTCAGAGATTTGGCTACCTATATGGGCTGGCCAACTGTCTCTGTACCCCAGGGCTAGTTACAGAAGCACATCACTACTCAGGTTTTACATGGATACTGGGAATCTGAACTTAGGTCTTCATGCTTATGCCATACTTTACTGACAGCCCAAAACAATACAATTTTTAATACTTATTGTTTAGCACTTGCCAAAACATTATTACATATCCATGCCTTTTCATGTAGCACCCCAAAAGCCCATGGTAGATTCTATTATTATTCTTAGTCTACAAATCAGGAAAAGACCTGCTCAACAAGTAAATGTCTGATTTCTAGTCTATCTGTATTTAGTATTGTCCAGTATGTTAACGGAAAATTCATAAACAGAGGATTTTAGCACAAGAGTTGTCCTTTATCAAATACTGAACTGAAAGTACATGGTAGCCTTTTAAGTAATAGAGCTGTTCAGGCTCTTCAATTGTAGTCAAAGCCAAGGGAACAAAATCCATCCATCATTTCAACAGAGAATATAAACAGGACCAACTGAGCAAGATCTGACCGACTTTAATATCTGCAAACATAACCTTTCCAGAAAAAAGCAGGACCACCCTCAGGCAAGATGAGACAAGGCAGTGAAAGACACCACGTGGGCTGGTTGGAGCCTTGGCTCATTGACTAAGTGCTTGCTACACAAGCCTGCAAACACTGATTCAGGTCCCCAGAATGCTCATCAAGGTATAAACTGAAAATCGACCCCAAGGTTATCCTTTGTGCCCCCCTCCACACACACGCCATGCACTAACATACTATAGACTCCCTTGGGCTGGAGAGATGGCTCAGAGATTAAGAGAACTGGTTGTTTAGAGATTAAGAGAACTGGCTGTTCTTCCAGAAGTCCTGAGTTCAATTCCCAGCAACCACAGGGTGGCTAGCAACAACTATCTAGAATGAGATCTAGTGCCCTCTTCTGGCAAAACATTGTATGGATAATAAATAAATAATACTTTTGCTTCATTATTGTCTGTATTTTGTTTTGTTTTAGCTGAGAGAGTAAGGAGGTGGGAGGACCTAGGAGGAGTTTGGAGCAGTATTAAAAAAATTTTTTTAACTAAAATAATGTGGTTAGAGAGCTAAACAAAGGTTAATTCATACAGAGTTTTATAACCAGGACTTATTGCTAGGTAGTCATTTAAGTTATTGGTAATATTAATAGGGAGTTAGTGAAGATTTTTGGACCAGAAAACGGCATGATCTGATTGAAACATAGGTAACTTTGATTTCATGTGTATGTATATATATACGCATATATATATATATATATATAGAGAGAGAGAGAGAGAGAGAGAGAGAGAGAGAACACCTCTGTAAAAACAGTAATTATAGGAATCCTAGATTACAGCATGAACTTGAGCTTTAACAGAAGTCAATCAGGATTTGTGGGAAAATGGAGGGATTATCTACTATGAAATCAAAGTTAACACCTAGACCAGTGGTTCTCCATCTGTGGGTTGCATCAGATATCCTGCATATCAGATATTTATGTTACAATGCACAACAGTAGAAAAATTAGTTATGAAGTAGCAATAAAATAATTTTATGGTTGGGGGGTCACCACAACATTAAGGAACTATATTACAGGATCGCATTAGGAAGGTTGAGAAGTACTATCTAGACTTCTGAGTCTGATAATCCAAGTTTTTTGACTGAGTCCATATCAGAATCACTCAGTAAAAATCAGTTTTAACTAAGATAAGTCTAAGATACCATGCATGGTTAGTATACCTTAAGAGGTCAAGGTCTCATATTTAAAACTTGACTACCAAAATAGATATATAAATGACATAAAAGGATTAAGGAGAATCAGATGTGTATATGTTAAGGACAGAATATAGTAACCAATGGACTCTAAATGCACACAAAAAAAAATAAGGCCAAGAATGATGGTGCACAATTTTAATCCTAGCAATCCAGAAACAAGGAAGGTCAATCTGTGAATTCAAACATAGCCTAGTTTACATAGCAAGTTCCAGGCCAATCAGAGCTATAAATAAATTTCAGAAACAAATCAGTTATGAGTTGTACACGTCTCCTGAATTTCTACTTGCTTTTCTATATTCTTCCTTCCCCATTTCTCTAACTTCTTATTACAATACACTTCCATCTTGGAAAAATCTAAATTTCAAATTTCAAATAATTACCCTCCCAAATTTTGGGAACAGAAAAGACTATCATACCTAGTTCATCATTAATCTTTTAAAAATTGTTTTAAAAAGTTAAATAACCAGAACATGGATATAGCAACTGTTTTTCCAAAGGTAAATGGTATGTATAGCCACTGTAGATTAAAATACTAAAAATCTATTTTGAAAAAAAATATTATTAACTTGCCAGGTGGAGGTAGTGGATGCCTTTAATCCCAGCACTAAGGAGGCTCTCTCTGTGAGTTTGAGGCCAGACTGGTCTACAGAGCAAGTTTCAGGACAGCCAGCACTACACATAGAAACCTTATCTTGAGTCCCTCCCCGCCCCCCAAAAAAAGTCTTTCAAATCTTTAACTATATCCTAGTTTCTTTCATATTAATTCATTTTCCTCATTCACGACCTTTATTGGTATAGTACTGGGGAGTTAACCTACAACTTCATGCATTATAGGCAAGCACTTTACCAATAAATTGAAATCACAGTTCAAACAAATTTTTTTAAATTTTTTATTTTTATCTTATGCACATTGGTATTTTACCTATATATGTGTCCTGTGTTAAGGTGTCGGATCCCTTGGAATGGGAGTTATAGTTATCAGCTGCCATTTGGGTGCTGGGAATTGAACTCTGTAAGAACACTCAGTGCTCTTAACTGCTGAGCCATCTCTCCAGCCCCAACATTAACCAAATTAATTTCAAATTAACCAAATAAGTTGCATATTTAATGTAATTGTTGAACTTCAAGTATATAAAAATCAAGCTAGGATATAATAGCTCAGTGGTAGAGCAAGGCCCTGTGTATGATCCTCAGCACTGCAAAAGAAATAAAAATCTAAACTATTTGCAATACAAAAGTTCTGCTTTTAAATGAGAGGTAAAAGACAGTCTTTTCTTCTACATTTTAAGTACTGGAGGGCTGAGGTTGTGGCTCTTGAGTGAGAACACACAATTAGTGCAGCATTTCTTCCAACTACAGTTCCAAATGATACTTGGCACCACAGAGCTTGCACCAAACCGTGCACATCCCTATTTTGATACACAGTGCAATTTAACCTTTTAAAGACCTTTTTCCCTACTGAATTTACTACAAGGTCTCTAAATTGTAGAAAATTACCCTGGAATCACAAATTAAGCATTCCTTAAAAGTTGTTTTCTCATATACAAAACATATGTGGGGCTGGAGAGATGGCTCAGAGGTTAAGATCACTGGCTGATCTTCCAGAGGTCCTGAGTTCAATTCCCAGCAACCACATGGTGGCTCACAACCATCCGTAATGAGATCTTGTGCCCTCTTCTGGCCTGCAGGCATACAAGGAGGCTGAACACTGTGTACACAATAAATAAATAAATCTTTAAATAAAAAAAAAACATATGTGAACCTAAGTCAAACTAAATATTGTGAAGGCTATTCCAATTCTAGATCCAAAACTTTGTTTTTAAAAAATTAATTATGAGCTGAGCACTAGTGATGTGTGCTTTGATCCTAGGCACTTGGGAAGCAGAGGCCAGTGGATCTCTGAGTCCGAGGTCTGGTCTACAGAGCAAGTTACAGGACAGCCAAACAGACAAAGTTACATAGAAATACACTGCCTCAGCTGAGTAGTGGTAGCGCACGCCTTTAATCCCAGCACTTGAGAGGCAGAGATAGGCAGATCTCTGAGTACGAGGCCAGGCTGGTCTACAAGTGTTAGTTCCAGGACAGGCTCCAAAACTATGGAGAAACCCTGTCTCGGAAAACCAAAAAAGAAAAACACTGTCTCAAAAAAACTAACAAACAAACAAACCAACAAAAAAACACCAACATGATTCCTCCTACTAGCCTGCCTTGCTCAGCCTTGATATGAACTATGTGCCTCTTCTTATAACTTGGTATGTGATGTATGGTTGATATCCCTGGGAGGCCTGTCTTTCCTGAAGGAAAATGGAGAAGTAGATCTGAGGGTGAGGGACTGGGAGTAGAAAAAAGAAGGGAAAGAGTGGTTGGGATATAATATATGAGAGAAAAGGAAAAAAAAAAACAATAGTGATAATTAAGGTGTGAATAATTTTGTTTCATCTCAAGTAAACTAGCCTATCCTATAGATTACATTAAGTTCAAGTCAGGTAGATTACACAGTGCACATAAGGCTAATCAATTATAGGAATCTAAGAAAATAAGCTTTGGCAATAAGTTGAAATAGCCTTCAAAGCAATTTCATGTGGTTATAAGGAACAAACAGTTCAACATTCAGCTGTATAGAATACCAATTTCCTTCACCAGCTAGCCATACATACACCTGGGACAGCAGTCAGAATAAAAACTCACACAGGGCACTGTCTCGCTTCCCTTTTTTCTTCATGGCATCTGTGTGGCTAAGAGGACAAGACCTAACACAGTACCAGGCTGTTCTGATTTTACTTACAGAGAATACTCAAAGCCTTGCTACTATTTTCATCCTGGGATCACTGAGAGGGTAACTTCTTACAAACAGCTTCTATTCCGTTATTTTTTTCACAAACTCTGAAAACTTCAAACATTACATAGCATATTCTGATCACATCCACTCCTCATTCCCTGTGTCCAACGTTCCTTTTAGTTTCTCCCAAGATGTACTGTCCTTAATCTCTACCTTCTAACAAGGATGCCCAGTCAGGCTTGGTGACACATTTACATCCCAGAACTTAAGGGGCAGAGGCGAGGGATCTCTTTCGAGTTCAATGCCAACCTTGTCTATACAGTGAGTTCTTAGCCATGGATACATAGTTATAGTCTGTCTCAAACAAACAACAATGTTCCAGTAATGAACAAAAAAATAAATTTAAAAAAAGTAAAGGAAACTTTAAAGATCACTTTTAAGTTTTCCATCTCAGTCCAGATATGGCGGCATTTTATCCCTAAACATGGGAGGCAGACACAGGTTCATCTTTGTGAGTTCAAGATAGCCTGGTCTACACAGAACACCAGAGGCCAGCCAGGGCTACATAGTGAGACCCTGTTTTTAAAAAAAAAAGTTTTCTACTTCACTGTCACTTCCCCTTAAATTTTGAAATCTCTATTTGCTTTTCATTCTACGCCTAACCTCTGCAAAATTGTCATTTGAACACTAACAGGACTTACGTCTCATGGGTTCCAAAAAAGAAAATTGGTAGTTTGTTTGTGGGTGGTTTCACAGCTCCATCAGGAACTTCATCTACCTAAAAGAAAGATCAGAAAAGGTAAAGCTTTTTTAAATCTTACACACCCTGCCACACACGTATAAACTCATAGAATAAGACACCCCAAATGGATCTGATACAAAATTGACTCATTTTACAAATCCACTCAAATAAGTTCTAAAGGCAAGATTATTTCTCCCAGAACTCATTTGGTGGTAAAACCTGTACTGACACCAAAGTCCTTTTTTTCATACATTTAACAGTTTTTTTTTTTATCCTTGTTTGGAAAAATACTAAGTTTATCATGTGCTTACTAAATCATCCCAGCAGCAAATCTTTTGTTTTCGGAGACAGGGTACCTAGGATGAGAACATGATAGATAATACTTAAAAGAATTTTGATTAGATAAACTCAAAATCATTTAAAAAATAAACTGTGATATTCTGAAATCGTAATTATTTTTCAATACAAATTGTTTTTATTTCTTTTTCCAGACAGTTTCTCTATGTAGACCTATCTTTGAAGTGAGAAATCCACCTGCCTCTGCCTCCCAAGTGCTAGGTTTAAAGGCTGTGCCACCACTGTCAGGCCCAGCAGCAAATCTTAAAGCAGTGTACCACAATTAGCTTTCTAAAATCCCTAATTACTTAATTTTCAGAACACATCTGACATCAAGCATTTCATACAGGAGTCTCTCCACCTGCTGTGCAATCCTGCAGGAGGGCTCTACAAACAGTAAGTAATGTGAGGCTAGAGAAATGGCTCCGTGGTTAAGAGTACTTGCAACTCTTCCAAAGATCCAGTTCAGCTCCTAACACCCATGCCAAGCCCCTTACAACCACTTCTTCTAGGGTCCATCACCCTCTTCTGGCCTCCTCAGGTACTCGCATACATGACACACAAACTTACACGCCGAAATAATTAAAAAAAAAAAAGTAATATAAAAGCAGACCGAAACAGAAGCTTAAAGCACTATTTTCCCATGTTAGAAAAACAGTATGGGTCAGAACTCCAGGTCTGTGGTGACTTTAATCCAGGACAGCCAGAGTTGTTAAACAGAGAAACCCTGTCTCAAATGACAAACCAACCAACCAAGCAAACAAACAAACAAATCAAAAAACAAATTGAGCTGCTTCTAAGAAAAAGAAAATGGGGGGGGGGGGGTAAAAACATCCTATTCCAATCCAAATGAACTCCTTAGCTGGAGTGATGGCTCAACAGTTAAGAGTACTTGCTGATCTTCCAGAGGCTCCAAGTTCAAGTCCTAGTATCCACATAGCAGCTCTGAAGTGTCTTGAAACTTCAGTTTCAGGGATCAAACAATCTTTTGCACAAGGCACATCCATAAACAAAGATTTCTAAAATAATTATTTTT
Source organism: Alexandromys fortis (assembly GCF_014885135.2). NCBI lineage: Eukaryota > Metazoa > Chordata > Mammalia > Rodentia > Cricetidae > Alexandromys > Alexandromys fortis. The sequence goes on along the minus strand of NW_026067976.1, from coordinate 6,291,542 downwards.
TCAACTGGCAGTGATGGCGCACACCTTTAATCCCAGCACTTGGGAGGCAGAGGCAGGCAGATCTATGAGTTCAAGATCAGCTGGGCCTGAAGAGCAAGTTCCAGGACAAAGAGAGCTACAGGGAGAAGTACTGTCTTGGAAAAAACAAGTTAATTTAGAGTGAGTTCCAGAATAGCCAGGGCTGCATAGAGAAACTTTGTCTCAAAAAACAAACAAACAAACAAAAAAAATGAGCTGTATGAAGAATAATTACAATTTCAGAACATCCAGTTTATTTTCAAAAAAATTATGAGTTTATCTAATCAAAATTCTTTATCATGTTCTAATCCTAGGCACCATTATAAACTAGAAAAAATATCACTTTTTTTTTCTGAAAATGGAGCTTGGGTTTTTCATATCACATCTTGAGTCCTTAAGACTTCTCAGGTTTCCTTAACCCAGTGTACCCTCTACACCTCCCCCTTGCCTGTGGGGAACAAAAAGCCATAAAACAACTTCAAGGTCATAAGACAAGGAATGTGAATTAAAAAGGCCCAAGTGCATCACCAACGGCAAATCCTATATTAAACATGTCTAAATCTGGTTTAATCACATCTGACATACAAGGGTTTGTAGTGTGCATATTTCGTTGATGATTTGTATTTTATTCAAAATTCCAAAATTTAAGGAAATGTCATTTTTAAACATAAAGATCATACTTGTTGATTTCGCCTACAATGGAACAGTAGCTGAATGTCATCTCTAAATATTTCCTATGAAGAACACCTGTCAGACTCAAAAGCAAGCCACAGGGAAAGCGCGGGTGTGCAGAAAAGCCGACAATTTTACAATTGCACGGGAAGAGTACCGAAAAAAAAAAACTAAAATGAAAGGATCCAAGTAACGGTAAAGGGAAGCGAGGGAGAGGAAGCGGAGAAGAAACGATGGGAAGTAGGCCTCTGGAAAGGCTGCCGCACCGCACCGCACCGCTCCACCGGGGCTACAAATCACTTACTCGAGCTGGCCAATGAGGATAACCTTTCATCTTGGCGAAGATGAGGTCTCCAGGTTTGAAATCGCGAGTCATGTTGGAGGGGCGACGCCGGGAGTCCCAAGACCAGAAGGGGGAGCAGCGCAGCCGCGGTCGGGAGATGCGAGCGCGGACACGAGCTGGGACTGGCGGGCCTGCGGGCGGGGGAGGATGCCTCGGGGTGTCCCGACGAGCCTGCGAGGGACAGCAGGGAAGGCGGTTAAGGCGCAAACCCCGGGGAGGGGCCGCGGGGAGGAGGGCAGGGGGGAGGGGAGGCCGCGGAGGGGGAGGGGGAGCCGCCTGCGCGCCTCCTCGGAGCGCGGCCTCGGTCCCGAGCAGCGTCCGGGCCTGTGGCCGCCGCCACCTGAGGCAGCATCACCGCCCGCCACCCGGCCGCCCGCCGCCCCACCCCAGCGCTGCCAGGGCTTTTCCCACGGGCCGCAGCCCACGAGGGAGGGGCGCGGCGGGAGAGGGGAGGGAGGCAGCTAGCGCGGCCGCCCGCTTCCCACCCGCGCCGAGCGGGGGCGGGGCGGCCCTCACCTGCCGGGCGGCGACGCTGGGGCTGCGGGGCGCGCTGGCCGCCTGTGCCCACGTCCACGCCGGCCACCTGCGCCACCAGCTGCCGCAGAGGCGTCTCAACGGCTCCGAGCTGCAACCGCCACCTCCACCGCCGCCGCCGTCGCTGCGCCGCTCCCGCGCGGCTCCCGCTCGGCGCCCGCTAGCGCTGGGCCGTACCAACTGCTCGCCCAGATGGGGGTGGCGCGGCGACTGGCGAGGGTCGTGGCTCGGAAGCGGAGCTCTTGGAGACGCGAGGGCCCACAGGTGCCCCTGCTTACAAGAAACAGCAGCTAGGTGCCGTGGGACCGGAGGGAGGGGAAGGGCCTCCAGGGAGGCGGGCCGGAGCTGATTGTCTCCCACCCCCACGGCTGGCACAGTGGTCGCGCCCGGCCCGCCCCTGCTGGCTGCTCTGCGTGTGTGTATTTGTATGTGTACTGTATGTAAAAGGCGGGGAGGGAGGAAACGATTGTTGTGAACCCCGTTTGGGGGCGGGTATTCGGGCCTGTAGCCCATGGCTACACGTTTAAGAAAAACTGGCAGTCCGAGGTGATTGTTCTCGCATCCTCCTCCAAGGTGGTGGTACTGTAATGCTCCTGCGCGGTTTACATCATCCAAAAAAAAAAAAAAAAGGAGCTGTGCAAAAACCCAGAGATCAAATTGGGCTATGAAGCAGTTACAGGGTGTGCACCTTGTAGGCCTCTTCAACATCGCAGAATGGGCTTTGCAGTCTTCGTTTCCTCAGGACTGTAACACGAGAAAGCCCTATTTCATTTCCTTGCCATTTCAACCACGGAGAACCGTTAAGAAAAATGCAATCCCAGTGGATGCAAAACGTGAAAGGTACAAAACAATGACGCCGAAAGCGCAGTTAGCTTGTTAGGGTATGGATTTGGGCCTAAACTAAATTTAAAATGTTATTTCCTTAGGAGAGTGGTGGCTAATAGGTGGTACAAGAAGCAAGTCTTACTAACACCTACATATTCACCTCTTACAGCGTTTTTAAAGGTGATGTTATTTTTGAACCTTTAGCCAATGCATGTTTTTAATATTTTGTAACATACCTAGCTTGCTGATGTGGATTGACACTTCCTGATTTTTACTGTACCAGAACTAATTTTTCTTATCCATTAACACCCTGGTTTCCAACAAATATGTGGTATAGTAGAAGATATTTTTCTTTCATCCTCCATTGATTCTCCCCAAAATGCTGTTTATAAGGAAGCACTGTTTGATATTGAAAATACCTCCGTTAACAAGATCAGATATTTCCTATATAAGACAGGCTAGAAAAGTTAAGGACATGAAAAATATTAAAACGTGTAAGTATTTATGCCTATCTAATGCTGCTTTAAATAAAGACTCGCAGCTGAGAATAAATTCGAAAGGGCTTTGTTTGAATAGCAAAAATTGTGAGATTTTATTTTTTTTAAAGGAATATTCCATGCCTTTAAAAGGAAACAAGGCATCCGAATGTTAAATCACTGCAAGGAGGCAACTGTAGAGCTGCACCAGTCGGAAGGTTCCGTGTGGAGCTAAAAGAAATAATGGGAAATATTGGTGACATGTCATCAAGCTTATCGTTCTGAACTTGATATTGTGTTTAGGTGGCCATCCAAAGTTGCACAGCAGGAAGGACGTAAAACTGATTCTTTAAAACTGGATTATTGCCAGGTGGTGGTGGCACCCACCTCTAGTCCCAGGGCTGTGGAGGCAGAAGCAGGTGGAGCTCTGTGAGTTCAAGACCAGCCAGGTCTAAAGAGCCAAATCCAGGACAGCCAGAGTTAGACAGGGAAAACATGGCTTGAAAGAAAAAAAAAACACACACACACACACACAAAACTGGATTACTGATGTCTCCGTGTAGACGTGAGCAGAAACAGACCCTGTGTGTGTCACTGTTGATTAAGAAGGGAAGAAAAAAAAAGCACAACTAAGCAATTATCAAAACAACTGTCAGGTGTGGGTGTAAATCATGGACCTGGAAAGAGATGGAAAAATGTCTGATCCTAAGTAACATGTATCCAAGCAGCACCCAGCCATTGTCCGCAATGCTACAGGACCTTGAAACTGCAATTGTCCTCAGGCCCGCAGCCTGGGCTTCACCTGAGGGCTTGCTAGCGGTTTCACCACCCCCATCTACTAATCTGCATCTTAACAAGAGCCCCAGGTTTTTTTGTTTTGCTTTGTTTCTTCACCGGAGGACTAAGTAGCAGTTCAACCTCCCTGATCTACTAATCTGCATTTTTAACAAGATCCCCAGGTTTGGGTTTTTTGTTGTTGTTTTGTTTTGTTATTGGGTTTTTGTTTGGGGTTTTTTGTTTTTTTGTTTTTTTATTGTGGTAGAGGTACTGCCTATGGAGACCAGGGGCCACCATGTTCAAGCAGGTTTCTTCCTTTCACTATGTGGGTCCCAAGATTAAACTCGGGTTTTCCAGGTTTGGCAACAGGGGCCCTTACCTACTGAGTCACCTTGCTGCCCCCTTCCATCCTTGGTGACCTTTATGAATACTCAAGTTGCAGAGAAAGTTTACACAATCCACTGGAAGTCCCCGCGGTGGTGATGGCTATAATCCACACAGCAGTAAAACTCAGGCTGGAGGATGAGAAATTAGAGGCCAACCTGTAGGCAAAGCCTTTTCTGAAAGAGAGACACACAAGGAGAAAGAGAGACTATCAGATGAAGGTGTATATTGCTTTTAAAAGATACCTTTGTGTTAGTGCTAAATGGCCATGCCAACAAGTAAAGGAGGTGGTTATTGCGAGTAGGGATAATCAGGAATAAAAAAAAAAAATTAAAAGGGACATGCTCTTGATGTACGAGTGTTGAACCAGTATGATACTTACACTCATTAGCTGCACGTTTTGGCAATTTTAGCTAGCAGTAGTCTGAACACAACAGGGGACACCTTTTAAACAACAAATCAAAGCAAAACAGGTGGTGGTTTAAACCTCCAGAGAACAAAGGGCCATAATCCCTGGCAACAACGGTTCTGAATCTAAGTGGGAGGGGAAAATAGGGGGGGAGGGGAAAAGGAAGAGGGGAGGTGGGAATGGAAATGGCTGGGTGTGTGAAAGTCCCAGGCCGAGCTTTGCTCCTCCCACCACAGGAGAAAGAGTACACTTTTCAAAACTGTAACCTCTAGCCTAAGAGAGCAGCAGATCTCAGTGTGTCTGGACAAAACACAAGCTCCATCTTCCCATTCTGCAGATGAGAAAGCAGGCTCATAGAAGGTGAGCAACTTGCGCAAGCACACTCGCCATCAAGGGCCCGAACCAACTTCCAGCCTTTGTGCTCTCTGGTCTGCGCCGTTTCGTAATTTCACAAGCGCTCTAGGTTGTGCAGGAAGGCTGGAGGTTGCAGGAGGTTGAGAATGGCTCATAATTAGAGAAAGATGCTGGAAGTAGAGGCAGCCCGGTTCCCTTAGCCCAGCTTCAATTCCCTAACAATCTTCCCCCGACCCCACCCACCCACCCCATGGCCCCGGATCATCTTCCGTTGAACTCTTTCTGGGCCTAAATAACTCAATCCAAAAATCACACCTAACTATCATCTTCTAGTGCCTCACTTTCTTATTACAATCTTCCTAGTTTTTAAACTACTTAGAACCAACTATCCTCATAGGTGCCTGTATTTTGCAGGTACTCAACACCGAACGAACAGTAAAGGGAGCTCACTGACTCCGGACTAACAGCGGGAGAACCAGCATAGGACCAAACTAGGCCCTCTGAATGTAGGTGACAGTTGTATGGCTGGGGCAGTCTCTGGGGCCCCTGGCAGCAGGACCAGGATTTATCCCTAGTGCTTGTACTGGCTTTTTGGAGCCCATTCTCTTTGAAGGGATACCTTGCTCAGCCAAGATACAGTAGGGAGGGCCTATATGCTAGATAGACTTTGTTGACTCCCATGAGAAGCCTTACCCTCTTTTAAGGCATGAATGGGGAATGGTGTGGGGGGGGAAAGGTGAGGGGAGCAGAAGGGGAAGGAGTGGGAACTGGGATTGGTATGTAAAGTGAAAAATGATTGCTTTTAAAAAATTAATTAATTTAAAAAGAAAAGAACAGACAGAGGATAAACCCCGTCTCAATGCTAATTCTTGAGGCTAAGAAAACAGGTCAGAAGACACATGAATGTGCCATGTGCTCCTCAGGAAGCTGAGCTGGAACAGGGTGCTCAGCCTGTGGGTAGAATGGGTCACACATCAGACATTTACATTAAGATTCATAACAGGGGGCTGGAGAGATGGCTCAGCAGTTATGCACACTGGTAGCGCTGGGCAGTGGTGGTGCATGCCTTTAATCCCAGCACTTAGGAGGCAGAGGCAGGCAGATCTCTGTGAGTTCGAGGCCAGCCTGGTCTACAAGAGCTAGTTCCAGGACAGGCTCCAAAGCTACAGAGGAAAAAAAAAAAAAAGAGCACTAATTGCTCTTCCAGAGGACCTAGGTTCAATTCCCAGTTCACAACTGTCTGTAACTCTAGTTCCAGGGGATCTGACACCCTCACACAGTCATATATTCAGGGAAAATGCCAATGTACATAAAATTCAAATAAATAAATTAAAAAGAAGATTCATAACAGTAGCAAAATTACAGTTATGATGTAGCAACAAAATAATTTTATGGTTGAGGGTCACAACAACCGAAAACTGGATGAAAGGGTCACAACATGAGGAAGGTTGAGGACCACTGGGTCAAAGGATTGCAAGTTGGAGGCCAGCTTTCACCCAGCAGGCAAGAGGCCTGGATCAATCCTGAGAGCTGGAAATAAAAAAACTAAATGAAGATATTCATATTTGATGTTATGATTTTTCATATACTTTAAGGTTGACTTTTAAAGCAGTAATTCTTTTTCTCTACAAATCATTTAATATGACTGGACAGATGGCTCTGTGAATAAGAGTGCTTGCTGCTCTCCCAGAAGACCTGAGTCCAGGTCCCTGCACCCACATGCACAGACACATGCATACATACATACATACATACTACACACATACACACTATTTTAAAAATAAAGTAAGATCTAAAATATTTTTTTAATATTTATTTATTATGTATACAATATTCTGTCTGTATGTATTTCTGCAGGCCAGAAGAGGGCACCAGACCTCATTCCAGATGGTTGTGAGCCACCATGTGGTTGCCGGGAATTGAACTCAGGACCTTTGGAAGAGCAGACAATGCTCTTAACCACTGAGCCATCTCTCCAGCCCAGATCTAAAATATTTTAATAGCTTTTCTTTCTAAATGAAATTTGATGCTTATTACAAAAGATATTCCTTCATACTTTCCCACAGTTCTGACTTTTATATAGTCTTACTAACCAACCTCATACTTAATAGTAATTACTGATCTGTTTTATTATTATTAATCCCAAAGGTGCAAGAAGATAGACCACCGACTCAAATCATCATGGCCAAATTAATTAAAGCAAGCTTTTTGTTTGTTTGGCTTTGGTTTTTGTCTTGTTTTGTTTTCTAGATAGGGTTTCTCTGTAGTCCTGGCTCCTGACTGTCCTGGAACTGGCTATGTATGTAGACCTGGCTGACCTCAAACTCACAAAAATATGCCTAGTTCTGCTTCCTGAGTGCTGGTGATTTAAGGAGTGCACCATCCCCGGCTGGTGTGGATTTTGCTCTTACTTTTTAAATGTAAATTATTATCATGTTTTCCACGGTGATTAGTAGAAAATTTTGGCTTAGCGGGGCAATGATGGCACATGGCTTTAATCCTAGCACTCAGGAGGCAGAGGCAGGTGGATCATTGTGAGTTCGAGGCCAACCTAATCTATCTGAACTATCCAGAACAGGCTCCAAAACTACAGAGAAACCCTGTCTAGAGAAAGAAAGAAAGAAAGAAAGAAAGAAAGAAAGAAAGAAAGAAAGAAAGAAAGAAAGGAAAAGAAAAAAGAATTTTGGCTTAAATATGTCTTTTTAAGATTTATTAACCTAGAATAACATGAAAATTAAGAGCTTTTGAAAAATTGAGTTCATGTACAGATTGGAAAATGCAAAGTAGTTGATTTTTTAATTTTATGTGTATATTCATTACTCTGTTGGGACTGAGGGGTAGCTCCATAGACAAAGTACTTGCTGTGTAAAGAGAAGAACATGATTTCAACCCAAGAACCCACGGGAGAAAAAGCCAGCAAGGATGGCACATGGGTGTGTTGCCAGTGCTGGGAGGGAGCAGAGCATCCCTGGGACTTAGCCTAGCCTATTTAGAGAAAAGGCCAGCAAGAGAGTTTGTCTCCAAAAATAAGGTGCCTATAGCTAGGCACTGGTGGCACACACCTTTATCCCAGCACCTGAGAGCCAGAGGCAGAGGGATCTCTGCATTCAAAATCAACCTGTTCTACAGACCAATCTGAATTTAAGGTCAGCCTGTTCTACAGAGAGACTTCCAGGAAAGCCAGGACTACATAGAAAAACCCTGTCTCTAACAAAACAAAAAATAAAAATAAATAAATAATATAATATAAAAAAAATCAAGTACATGGTTCCTAAGGAATAACACTCAGGGCTGACCCCTCTGGCCTCCACATGCACATCCACACACATGCGTGTGCAGCACTTCACACACATACACACACACACACACACAGAATCATGCTTCTTCAATTTACATTAGCATAGTTTTTTTTTCTCTTTTCCTGTCCTTTTCTTCCCTCCTGATCCCTTCCCTCCTTTCTCTCTTCCTATTTTACAGGTCCACTCCTCCTGCTAGACATGTGCCAAGGCCAAATGGCAGAGGGCTTTCCAGTTATGCCAGCCCCTGTACCAGCTGTGAGGGCACCAAGCTAGGATACCAACTGGTCAAGGACTGGTAGGTTGACTTCACCCACATGCCCACTCTTAAAAAGCTCCATTATCTCTTGTTGACACCTTTACAGGATGGATGGAGGCGTTTCCCATCTCCAGGGAAACAGCAGAAGTGATGGTGCAGTTACTCCTGGAACACATCATCCCCAATCTGGCATGCCATGCTCCTGCAAGCTCCTGGGACATCAGCGCTGGTACCACATCTCCAGGCTCAAGTGGGCACCTATCCAGGATAAATGGTCTGTCCTACAACTGGGACCTTCTACTTTCCGGTTTTTCAAAATGTCCCAATAAAGAGCATATCTGCTCTTGTGTCTTGCTCGTTCATCTTTGTCGTTCAACTTTGCCTCTTCTGTACAACCAGGGCATGTCTCCGCTTCATTCTTCCCGGGAATCTCCACTCTTCCCATGGCTAGCCTCGTTCATAGGGCTGTGATAATAACCATTTTTTTTCTTTCTTCTCCTAGCAACTTACCTTCTCTGCTTCCTCAAGAAACAAATTCCTGAGGTCTCCGGGATGGCAGTTAACTGAATGCTTCTTCACCCATACCTCCGGCTGAGCCTGAGTCCACTGGCTTCCTACTCCCTGTCACCATGTAGTCCTATACCAACAGGTAGTAAGCAGACTTGAACCATCACCCATTTATCCAAGAAAGTTGGGGTGCTCTGCTCCTCCCTCTCCAGACACTGCCCACTCAGAAAGACTGCCTAAAGTCCAGGCTCCTCCCCTGAAGCTCAACATCTCACCCACAGGGAGTTAAGCCCTGGTCCTTGAACCTGCACAGTGATTTCTCTTCTGCTCACTTTCCCGACAGTCACTGGGGGATTGCTTTCCTCAGATTAAACCTGGTCTTTTAACTTGGCTTGATCTGGCTTACTAGGTTGTCGGAGAAACTTACCAGGATCCAAAATTACCTGTCACTTCCCTCCTGTCTTTCTTCTTTCTTCCTTTTCTGTTTTTTGAGACAAGGTCTCAGGTAGCCAAGGTTGACCTTGCCTTCGTGAGCAGCTGACTGCTGCGCCTCTTGCCTGAGCCTCCAGGATTACAGGTGCACACCGCCACATACATACAGCATCATCTGTGTAGCTTTTTAAACATACTCTGTAAACATTTGTTTGGGGATTTTTGTTTTGTTTGTTTTGCTTTAAATTGGCCTGAAGTGGTGGCACACACCTTCAATACCAGCAGCGGGGAGGCAGAGGCAGGAAGACCTCTGTGAGTTCATGGCCACACTGATGTACACAGCAAGTTCCACATGGCCACACTAGTCATCCAAAGCTACACAGTGAGATCCTGTCTCAAAAATTTTTTTAGGGCTGGAGAGATGGTTCAGCAGTTAAGAGCACTGACTGTTCTTCCAGAGGTCCTGAGTTCAATTCCCAGCAACCACATGGTGGCTCACAACCATCTGTAATAAGATCTGGCGCCCTCTGGCCTGCAGGCAGACTTTCTATACATAATAAATAAATAAAATCTTTAAAAATTTTTTTATTATATTCTTATTTATTTATTAGTATGTGTTCTCTGGCACAGTGTGGATATTAAAGAACAATTCCATGTACCATGTGCATCCCAGGGATCAGTTGGGGTTGGTATTATAGTTTAATTGCAGAAGGTAACCTTGGTGGGTTGGAGCCAAGGAGTCATACCATGCAACAGAGCTCACATTAGGATGTTTATTTCATGTGTGTGCGCGCACATGCATGCAGAGGTGACCTCCAAATAAGAGCAGAAGGAAGGAAGAGTGGAGCCACACGGGCTTGCTTTTTTTTAACCAGGGGATAAAGCACATGCGCATAGAGAGCATGCACAGTGCCACATCTTGGCTGCTGCTGCTGACACATCCTGCTAGGTCCCTGAGGGCAGGCCAGTGTAAATGCCTGAATGCTAACAGTTGTCTCTGCTATTAGGCTTGGTGGCAAGTGCTTTTACCCAATGAGACATCTCACCAGCCCCATTAGATGGGTTCTTAAAAAGGAGAGCAAATGGAGGATGGTACTTGGGAGGGCTTGAAGTGAGAAAAAGGAAGGGGGAAATTATATAATTATATTGATTTCAAAAACAAAAAAATGTAGTTAAAAAGAAAAATTTAAAAATATATATTAAGTGGAGCTCATTTAGGTAATCTATATTTTTTCTTTTATCTATTTATTTATTTTTCCAAGATAGGGTTTCTCTGTTGCTTTGGAGCCTGTCCTGGAACTTGCTCTTGTAGACCAGGCTGGCCTCGAACTCACAGAGATCTGCCTGCCTCTGCCTCCTGAGTGCTGGGATTTAAGGCATGTGCCCCATCACTCCCACCCGGCAAAGTGATCCATATTCTTTACTGAATTTGGGTGTTTTGCATTTTATAATCAGATGGGTGGGGTTTGTTTGTTTTCTTTATTTACTTATTTTTTAATATGTATGAGTGATTTGCCTGTGCGTATGTGTACTACCTATGTGTTTGGTACCCATGGAAATCAGAAGAGGGTTTCAGGTTCTGGAACTGGAGTTACAGATGGTTGTAAACTACCATGTGGATGCTAGGATTCAACCTTGAGTTCTCTTCAGGAGCAACGAGTGTTCTTAACCACCAAGCCATCTTGCCAGCCCCATCGGATGGATTTTTAAATCTGCATTTGTATGTGTGATAAAAAAGTATAGACTTTTCCTCATGTTTTTTTAACTAGCATGCTATTAATCCAAAAAGTGAATTTTATTGCCATTTTTACATATGTAAAAACACACTGATCCTGTTTACCCCATACTTCTCTCTCATCCCACTTCTATCCCCTCTACATTTGGATGGGTTTTATGTGTGAGTGTATGGGTGGTATGTATACACACACACACATGTTCATGAGGGAGGGTGCACATGCATGTATGTATGATTGTGAGGCCAGAGATCAACTTCAGATGTTTTTCTCTATTGGTGCGAACATGTGCATGTCATGAAATGCTAACAGAGAGGGAGCAAGACATTCAGGAGGACAGGTAAATGCCACAAGTCATGTGGCAACACAGACGAATAGAAATGGATTAAGTCATAAGAGCTAGGGGACAAGCTGGTTGGTAGTGTCGCACGCCTTTAATCCCAGCACTTGGGAAGCAGAGGTAGGCAGATTTCTGTGAGTTCAAGGCTAGCCTGGTCTGCAAGAGCTAGTTCCAGGACAGGCTCCAAAGCCACAGAGAAACCTTGTCTCGAGAAACCAAAAAATAAAAATTAAAAATAAAAATAAAAAAAGAGCTAGGGATAAGCTTTCGTAATTAATAATAAGTCTCCGTGTCATTACTGGGGACCCAACAGTCCCAACCAAAATGTCTGATTCCATGTGAGTCCCACAGTCAAACTCAGGTTATTTATCATCAGGCTTGGCAGCAAGCGTCTCTCACATTGAGATATCTTACTGCCCTCCACCTTGTCTTTTGAGACAGGGTTCTCAATGAACATGGAGCTCTCCAAGGAGGCTGGCTAGCCAATGAACTCCAGGGATCTTCTGGTCTCATCTCTCCAGCACTGGGATCCCAGATTCAACGTGCCCACCCTTGTTTTGTTTTACATATGTGTTAGGGGTCTAAATTAAAATCCTTCTGTTTGTATAGCAAGCATTTTGTCAACTGAGCCATTTCCCCAGTTCTTCAGACGGGTTTTTGTAATACTAAGTTATGCATAACTAATTAAATAATGTGGTAGTTTGAATGTGAGTGACCTCCATAGTTTCATATATTTGAATGCTTAGTCACCAGGGACTCTTTGAAAAGATTACAAGGATTAGGAGGTGTGGCCTTGATGGAGGAAGTGTGTCACTGTATGTGGGCTTTGAGGTATCAAATGCCCATGACAGACTCAGTCCCTCTGTCTCTCTGTCTCTCTCTCTCTCTCTCTTTTCCTGCCCCTTCGTGGATCAAGATGTAGCTCTCAGCTACTGCTCCAGTACTTTGTGGGCTGCTATGTTCCCTGCCATGAAGATAATAGACTAACCCTCTGAAAATGTAAGCCAGACCCAAGTTAAATGCTTTCCTTCCTAGAGCTGCCATTGTCACGGTGTTTCTTCACAGCAGTATAACAGTGACTAAGCCATATAACATACATAACAGATTTTGATAAAATATTCATCATCAAAGTTCTATTCAGGCTACTTCTGTTAAGCAGATGCATCGTAACCAAGGACTAATATTTAATGACTGTAAACAGAAAGCTGTACTTTCATTTCCCAGCCTCCCAGACCTGAATAATCACACAAACTATATTAATTATAGCACTGTTTGGCCAATGGCTCAGGCATATTTCTAGCTAGCTCTTACATCTTAAATCAACCCATTTCTATTATTTTCTATTTTACTGTGAGGTTCATGGTTTGTTACCTTATATCTTGCTCTTGGGCAGCTATACAGCATCTTCCTGACTCTGCCTTCTTTCTCTCTGCATTCAGTTTAGTTTTCCCACCTAGCTATATTCTACCCTGCCATAGGCTAAGTAAAGCAGCTTCTTTATTAACCAATGGTAATAAAACATTTATAGCATAGAGAGGAATCTCACATCAAATGATTGTATTGAAATATTCACTTACAGTCTTTCATTTGTACCCGTCATTAGATAAGGACAGTGGGAAGCTGGCGAGATGGCTAAGCAGTTAAGAGCATTTGCTCTTTTCCGGAGGACCCAAGTTTTATTCCAGCATTTGGGTAGCTCTTAAGTGCCTATAACTCCAGCTCCAGGGAATCTAATGTCTTCTGGCTTCTGCAGATACCTACACATATATGTCAGACACAGAGACACTTACATAAATTTTAAAACAAAAATCATTTAAAAACTTTCATACATATATATTTAATTAAAGGGGAATAGATACATATATATCACTCAGTTTGGCAGCTAGCATATATTTAAATTTTTAACACATGTTAGAAATGTTTTAACATGTTACAGGATTAAAGTAATCTAAAAGTTAGCTAGAAAAATGTTATAATAAGTTTGAAATATATTACTATTTCAGAATACATTCCGTTTGACAGAATCACATTTTTATCCTAAATTTGAACTGACATATTTGGAAATAGGAATTTTGGAAACTTCCCAGGTATGTGTTAAAATCATAGTTTGCTAAGTGAGTGAGAAGTCACAGGTTTGTGTAAAGAGAACACTGAGTGGCTGGAGATGTCCTAGGTTCAATCCCCAGCACCCACATGGCAGCCCACTACTGTTTGTAGCCCCAGTTCCAGAGGCTCCAATGCCCTCTTCTGACCTCTGCAGGCACAAGGCATGCATGTGCAAAATGCTCATCACACATAAAACCACTGAGAATTATTTCTTTGAGAGAAATGAGGAGACACTCAAACAGTCTGCATTTCTTGTCAGTGCTGTGTCTGTTGTGCTCATATGAGAGTCTTTTATACCCTTTTTATATAATTTGAGAGATAGATGAGACAGAACTGGGCCACTGCTGTTCTGTTAAGCAATAAGTGCTTATAAGGAAAATAGAAAAATCACAAGTAAAGATCCAATTAATGCCATAAGCTTGAATTTCACAAACTTTTTATTTTTTGAGACAGGGTCTCATGTAACCCAGATTGGCTTGTTCAAACTTGGTACATAGCCAAGGATGACCTTGAACTTCTGACCCTCCTTCCTCTACTTCCCAAGTGCTGGGATTACAGGCATTAAACAAACAGGACAGTAGTTTTTATGTTGTATTCAAACAGGAAATTGAGTCCAGGGCTTCCTCTGCCTTCTATGCAGGAGCTCCACCAACTGAGCAACATTCCCAGTTCTCCAAACTTAATAACAAATACTGGAGTCAGGTATGGTGGTCTCTATCCGCAATCCCAGCACCGGAGAGACTGAGGCAGAAGGCCCATGAACTATAGCCTGGCCTGGGTTATAAGGGAGACAAACAGAGCTCAAAACCACAAGTAAAAGGTTACTCTGAGTCCAATAATACTGACTCCGGGAAATCGAGTCCCACCATCAGGTTCCCTTCTTGCTTCTAGAAGTTCACAAGAACGCAGAAGCCTTCGCATCTTCAGGTCAAAAGTATAGGCAATTCAAATATAATAAATTATCGTGATTGGTGGTGGTAGCACACACCTTTAGTCTTGGCACTCTGGGAGGCAGAGGCAAGAGGATCTCAAGGTCAGCCTTTTCTACAAAGTGAGTTCCAGGACAGCCAGAGTTTTACACAGAGAAAACCTGTCTCAAAAAGTCAATCAATCAATCAATCAATAAAAAGTATCCTACTGCCTTCCAACTGAGCTCTATTAACACACACCTGACCATGCTTTGAGTATTTGTATTTGTGCATGTGTGTCTATGTAGCCATGAATGCAGGTGTCTACGAAGGCCAAAGCCTGGAGCTGGAGTTATAGGCCATTGTGAGCAGCCTGACATGGGTGCTTGGGAACTGAACTTGGGTCCTCTGCAAGAGCAGTACTCATTCCTAACTCCTGAGCTATCTCTCCAGACGCCTATTTGATCTTAGTTTATGACAAGGGGGCAGGACTCAGATTTTCCCCCATACCATCTTCATCTGAGGTCAGCCAAAACATAACATTGGCAATTTTTTTTCTTAAGGCTCAATATGCACTTTGTGCACAGAAGAAAAAAAAAGGAATGGAGAAAGGAAAAATGAAAGAATAAAGAATACTATACTCCGGTTTGTGGGGAACCAAGTTGCTACTTTCCAGCTGAGAATGTATTCTTAGTCCGCAACAAAATTCTGGAATAAAGTAGCACTCTTCACGTTCAGGGGAAACTTCCCGCCCGCTGCAGTAACGCGTCAGTTGTACCTTCGTCCTCCGGTTCAACTGAGTGGGCGTGTCTGTTTCATTGATTGGCTGTCCATCAGACAGGACTCTGAGCTGCCTGGTTCACTAACCCTGTCGTTCACAATAGGCTGTCATTGCTTTACTAAGTGGTTCAAGCTTCTTGGATCTTAAATTACACCACAGAAATATCCTGCCCCTCTCGCTTCAAAATAATACGTTGTTCTCAGTCTTCACTCCTCCCTTGGGTTTCCCGTGGACCGAGTGTCTCCTCAGTTGCATCTTAAAGAGCTTGGAGGTCCTGGTTGATGGATTACAGCTCCACCAGGAGGTGAAAGGAGGGGGAAGCAGTTGCAGTGAAGCCTCAGGTAGAGGGCACTGCCCCTCCACCCTGTGGGGCACTGCCCCCTCCACCCTGTGCGCAGCATCTTTAACGTTTTTAATTTCTTAATTATTTAAAAATTTTATTATGAAAAATGTTGCAAATAAAGAAACACCACACAGAGACGTTTAGAAATCTTTAAAGGAATGGTTTAATTAAGCGAAATGTTCAACAACTCTGATTGCTGGTTGGGAGTATCGGATTCTGGGGGTGTTGTTTTGTGTTTGAGATAGTCTCGCTCAGCAGCCCCGGTGGCCTGAACTGACTGTGTAGGTAACACTGGCCTGGACACTGCTGCTGTCCTTCCGCTTCCATCTGGTTTGCTGGGATTGCAGTGTGTTTCCATACCCACAAACCGCCCCCGCTGTGTGTGTGTGTGTGTGTGTGTGTGTGTGTGTGTGTGCCGCTGAGGAATGAACCTAAGGCCTCCAACTACCACTAAGTTGTCTCCCCCTCCCCATTGTTACAGCTTTCTGATTCTGTCATTAGTTGAGAGGGATTTGTCTCTAACTAGAATTGTGGGTTTATTCTTTCCTCCATTTCAAATACATAGTTTTTGCTTTGTGTATTTGTAGTTTTGTTGTGTGTGTGTTTTTCTGTGTCTCTCTGTGTGTAAATGCTTTGTCCTTGATGAATGCTTTTTTTTTTTTTCCACTGCTGTTATCTTTCCCTGGAAGACCTGCTTTATCTAGTAATGTAGCTACTCCTGCTACATTTGTGTTTGTGGTGCTTGGAAGTGAACCTAGTGCCTTGCTCGTGCTAATCAAGCATTCTGCCTGTGAGCTACAACTCAGCCCTTTCTTCTGTGTTTTGTAGTTCGAGACAGCCTCACTAAATTGTTCAGGCTGGTCATGAACCCTCTCTTATATCCCACACAGGCCTTGAATTTGTGATCCTCCTGCCTCAGTCTCTTGGGATTATATGCCTGGGCCAAACTGAGCCCATCTTCCTGCTTACATTTTTGTTTTAAGATGCAGGGTTTCTCTGTGTAGTCCTGGCTGTCCTAGAACTTGCTCTGTAGACCAGGCTTCAAACTCAGAGATCTGCCTGCCTCTGCCAAGTGCTGAGATTAAAGACATATATCACCATGTGGCTTTCCTGCTTATTTTTTTATATTTATTTATTTTTTTTATGTATACAATATTCTGTCTGTGTGTATGCCTGTAGGCCAGGAGAGGGCACCAGACCTCATTACAGATGGTTGTGAACCACCATGTGGTTGCTGGGAATTGAACTCAGGACCTTTGGAAGAGCAAGCAATGCTCTTAACCTCTGAGCCATCTCTCCAGTCCTTTCCTGCTTATTTTTGATAAACATTTGCATGATATGATTTTTTTCAGTCACTTATTTTTTAATTTATTTAATACGTATATCGCTTGACCATATTCCTCACCCCTGTATCACTCTTATTTTAAACTAACCTATTTATATAGTTGGGGTGTTTTTAGAGACACGCTGTAATTGCTGTATACCCATGATGCACCTCTCTGTCCTTTAGTCTGTGTGTGTGTAAAGGGACTGCATCTAATGTCATCATTGATTTGTTAGGACTTCATTCTGGAATTCTGCTTTCTCTTCTCTGTTCCCCTTTGTTTCCATTATCTGCTTTTTCCTACCTTCCTGCAGGTTGTTTCTCTATCAGGATTACAATTTAGTTTGTCCTTGTGCTGTTGAGTCTCTTTGTTTACAGTTAGAAGGCTGGTGGCCTGTGTTTGATCCCTGGAACTCCTGTAGTAGAAGGAAAGAACCACCCCTCACAAACTGTCCTCCGAATTCCACACACACACATAAATATATGCATACATACATACATACAATTGTAAAAAAAGGGGCTACTTCTAATTTTTTAATTTATTATTATTTCATAATACCACAGTGTGTATTTGGAGATCAGAGGACAATTTTGTGGGTTAAGTTCTCTCCTTCCACTTTTTTTTTTTTTTTTTTTTTTTTTTTGTATTTTGAAATAGGGTTTCCTTGTGTAGCTCTGGTTGTACTGTAACTAGCTCTGTAGACCAGGACCTTGAACTCAGAGATCCTCCTGCCTCTGCCTCTGCTGGGATTGAAGGTGTGAGCCACATTGTTCAGCGCCATTCTTCACATCTTAACCATAATGTTCAATTCTATTTTACTCCGTGAGGGTAGGAGCTCAGTTTTCTTTATGCTTATATTCCAAGGATAAAATAGCTAACACATAAAAGGCCTTGGAAGCTAAGGTCCATAATCTTGATGTATTAGTTATCTTCCCCTTCCTTCCTTCCTTCCTTCCTTCCTTCCTTCCTTCCTTCCTTCCTTCCTTCCTTCCTTCTTTCCTTTCTTGGCTTTTTGAGACAGGGTTTCTCTGTGTAACAGTTCCAGCTGTCCTAGAACTTGCTTTGTAAGCCAGGCTGGCCTTGAACTCATGGGTATCCACCTGCCTCTGCCTCCCAAGTGCTGGGATTAAAGGTGTGCATCACCATTGCCCAGCTTTCTTTCTTTTCTTCTTTCTTTCTTTCTTTTTGATTGTTTGTTTGTTTGTTTGTCTGTGTAGTGTTTGTTGTCCTGGAACTCACTCTGTGAACCAGGTTGGCCTCAAACTCTGAGATCTGCCAGCCTCTACCTCCTGACTAAAGGCGCGTACCAGTGCACATGGATTAGTAATTTTTTTTTTAAATTACCATGACAAGTGTGTTAGGGAGATGAATTAATGAGTCAGAGTGCTTACTGAGCAGACATGAAGACTTGAGTTCCAATCCCCATCGCCCACATAAAAAAAAATTCAGGCATGGCTTGTGTGTGCCTGTAACCTCAGTGCTGGGTAGTAGAGACAGATCCCAGGAGCTGGATAGCTGGCCCGGCAGCCTAGTAAAATGGCAAAGCATGATGGTGTAGGACACTTAATATCCCTCTCTGGCCTCTGTATGCATACACCCTCTCTTGTGCGCACACATGCACACACATATACACACACACACACACACATACACAAACAATGTAAACAAACAAATAAACAAAACCCCCAGAACAAACAAACAAACATGTCCGAAGCAACCTCCAAGGAAGGAAGGGCTTACTTTGGCTCACAGTTCAAGGGTCCAGTCTGCGGTGCAGGCAAATCCTGATGACAGGAGAATGAGGTCAGATTGCATCCATGATTAGGGAGTCAGTGAAGAATGCTTGAAGCACAATTAATAAAAACTCAGAGACAGATATTGGGGTTCAACCTGAAGACCAGAAAGGCAAGCAGTTAGCCTTTGGGTCTTACCTTGACCTCAGTCCAAAATGGCCATCCTGCCTCCAGGAATCTCAGAATGAGACTGAGACTGAGAGCTGTCTCCTCCTGTTTTATAATCCTCCTAGTTCTGGAATTAAGGGCGTGCACCACTACCGCCTGGTTTCTATGACAAGCTAGTGTGGCTGCTGGGATTAAAGGTGTGTGTCACCGCTGCCTGGTCTGTAAGGCTGGCCAGTGCAGCTGTTTTACTCTCTGATCCTCAAACTCCATTAATTAAAGTAGAAATGAAAGGCCACCACAAATGCTGGTGCTCAACTCGCTTCTTTCTTCCTGTTCAGTCCAGGATCTGGCCCTGGAAATGGCGCTGCCTATCCACATTTGGTTAGGTAGTCCCACCTCAGTTGGCTCAGTCTAGAAATCCCCCCACAGATGTGCTAAAGGCCTGTCTCCTGGGTGGCTCTAGAGCCTGCCAAGTTCACAGTCAGCATTAACTGCCACACTAGCTACTCAAGATGGTGACAGAGCAGGATCATTAATTCAAAGCTCATCTGGGCAACAGTGTGAGTTCAAGGCCACCATGGTCCATTTAGTGAGATCCTGCCTAAAAGTTAAAGTTACAGGGGCCATTAAGATGTTTTAGCAGGTAAAGGCACTTGTCACCAAAGCTAAAGACCCGAGTTCAATCCACAGAATCCACATTGTAGAAGGAGAGGGTCAACTTCTCTGACTTCTACATGAACTTCATGGTACATACACACTCCAAATAAATAAATGTAGAATAATGAAAATAACAAAAAGTCAGGTATGGTGGCACACACCTTTAATCCGGCACTTGGGAGCCAGGGGCAGGCAGATTGCTGTGAGTTCAAGGCCAGTTGGTCTACAGAGTGTGTTCCAGGCTGCAAGGGCTACACAGTGAGACTTTGTCTCAATAGATAGATAATTAAATATATAAGATTTAAACAGTTTTAAAAGAATGTGAGAATATGTGTGGTTCATGCTTGCCTAGGATACACAAGGCACATGACATTGCCACTGGGAAGCTGGAGGCTGATGTGGCATGGCATTGCCACTGGGAAGCTGGGAAGATAATGTGGCGAGGTATTGCCGCTGGGTAGGTGGGAGGCTGATGTGGCTGTGCCTCCTATCTAGTCTACTCACAGACAAGAGATGACAGCTCTTTTGGGAGCCATAGTTGAGTTTTAGGAAGGAAGAAATGGCATAGGATGAGGGGTCAGGTTTACTAAGTCATCTCATCCAAACCAGAAGCCCTCCCTGGAGTCTCACTGAGGCTTTTTATTATGGTCCATTGGTCAGAATCTTGTACATAGCTCTCCAAGCTATGGTGCACAAGTAAGCAAGGGTTTGAAAACAGAAACTCAGCATCAATGGGCAATTATCTCTGGCATATGATGACTTAGAATGCTTTGGGTAAATATAGGTTTTTTCCATATGGTTTAGGAGTCATACAGAAAATTTACTTTTAGCTTTTTTAGGAAAACCTCATAGTGATTTCTATAGTGGCTGGACTGGTTTCCATTCTGACTAGCAGCATATGTGAGTTTCTTTTGCTCACATACTAACTAGCATTTGCAGGTATTTTTTTTAAATGATTGACATTCTGATTGGGATAAGGTAAAATATTAATGGGATAGGTTTCTCTGTGGTTTTAGAGCCTGTCCTGGAACTAGCTCTGTAGACCAGGCTGGTCTCGAACTCACAGAGATCCGCCTGCCTCTGCCTCCCGAGTGCTGGGATTAAAGGTGTGCACCACCATCGCCCGGCTTGCCAGAGCTGTTTGTTACACAGAGAAATCTTGTCTTAAAAACAAACAAAAACAAAAAACAACAACAACAAAAAAATCAAAAACCCAACTGATGTAGGTGGGTCTTCTTTCTATGTGTTGCTTTCATTGGTTAGTTAATAAAGAAACTGCTTGGCCTGATAGGTCAAAACATAGGTGGGTAGAGTAGACAGAACAGAATGCTGGGAGAAGGGAAGTAAGGCAGTCTCCTTGCTTCTCCTACCCAAGATGGATGGTGGTTAGAATCTTCCCGGTAAGCCACCACTTTGTGGTGGTACACAGATTATTAGAAATGGGTTAATCAAGATGTGAGAGTTAGCCAATAAGAGGCTAGAACTAATGGGCCAGGCAGTGTTAAAATGAATATAATTTGTGTGTTGTTATTTCGGGTGTAAAGCTAGCCGTGTGGGAGCTGGGCAGGACAAAAAGCAGGCCTGCCCACAGCTCCTTCAACACCCAACAAAAAGAAAAAGTAAATTGGTATGTAAGGTTATACTCTGCAGTTATTTTGGGAGTGCATGAGAACAGAGAGGAGACCCCGAGACTTCAATGACTGTACTAGGTGTATTACACCTAGTAATGGTCCTTGATTGACAAAGACATGGCAACTTAACCTAGAAATAGGATCAAAGAAAGCTTTGTACCAGTTGTTTGTACATAAATAAAAGTATAGTTCTGTACCATGTCATTGAGAGATTACTCAGGAGAAAAAAGAGTATTTTTATTTATTCATATTTTCTTTTTCAGACAAGGTCTCACTATGCTGCTCAGGATAACCTTCAACTAACTCCTAGATTCAAGCAAACCCCTTGCCTTAGCTTCCAGAAGTAGCTAGCTTTCCATGAATATCCCTGGGCCTGCCTATATCTCCCCCACTACCCCTTTTTTGAGACAGGTTTTCACTATGTAGCTCTGGTTGACTAGGAAATTGGTATAGCAGGCTGCCTCAAACTCACAAGAGATCCATTACCTCTTTCTCTTCCTAGTGATGGGATTAAAGGTGTGCACTGCCACTTCAAGCAAACATCCATTTTAGGATAGGGAAAATTTAATAGAAGGGATTATTAACTAAGTAGGAGGTAGATAAATACCAATAGAGGTAAGTGGGGATGCGGAATGATGCAGAAGTAGCAGGCGTGGGAGATAATCACTTCCTCTAGGGTCAGGACTAAGGACTTCTGAGGGAACCTAGGAAGAAGAAAGGAGCTACCTCACCCCACAACTGGGCCTGAGAATTCTAGGAAAGGAATATGTCTGCTACATACACAACCATACAGGAACATGTCTGCTACATACACAACTATACATCCTACCAGTGGTGAAGAAACATGGTTTAGGTAACTGTAGAAGTGGGTTGCCACTGCTGTGAGAAGAAACAAGCGGTGTTAAACTACAGAAATGGCCATTAGTTGGAGATGGACTGGATCCGACAAAAAGTAGCCTCAACGGGAGGGAGGTTAGCTGGAAGACACACTTGGGGCTCCTGAGTCAGTCTCCTGTGCTGAAGAATTAAGTAGCACTACTGGGGGTAGAGGTGTATACCTTTAGTCCCGTACTTGGGAGCCAGAGGGAGGCAGATCTCTGTGAGTTCAAGACCAGCTTGGTCTACATAGTGAGTTCCAGGACAGTCAGAGCTACATATTGAGAGCCTGTTTGGGGAGGAAAAAAATAGAGGAATGGGGCTGGAGAGATAGCTCAGTAGCTAAAAGCATGTTTTATTCTTCCATGAGGACCCAGATTCAAGTCACCTACATTAGGTGGCTCACAATTGCCTAAACTCCAGCTCTAGGGGTTCAGAACCCTTTTGTCTATGTGGGTACCCATACATACCTCTCTCTCTTCCTCTCTCTCTCTCTCTTACACACACACACACACACACACACACACACACACACACACCTAAAAATAAAATATTAAAAAAAGAGGGCTATCCCTCCAAAAATGTGGAGTGCAGTAGAGGAAGATACTGATATCAGCCTCTGCCTTCCATGTGCATGTACCTGTACACACATACGCACAAATATGCACACACATCTACACTACACACACACACTGTCTTTCTGCTCTTTGTTGTGCCATGCATTGTCGCTCCATTGCCCCTGCTGATGAGCAGTAACATTTCATGGCGGGTTGGGGGAGGGTCGGGCTCCTAAGGTCCAGTGCTAGGCTTACAAGTCAGGGCAAAAGGGTAGATTTACAACAATAATACTAAATTAATTGTTTGCTAGAAATTCACAACAATCCAAAGATACCTGTGATTTTATTTTTCTCCTAAATTTGATAGAATTCTTACCACAGCTTTTTTTATATAACTTATTTTTTTCTATGTGCATTGGTGATGACCCTCCTCATCATGTAAGTCTGTGTGAGGCTGTCAGAATCCCTGGAACTGGAGTTACAGACACTTGTGAGCTGCTTTGTGGATGCTGGGAATTCAGAGGAGCCAATGCTCTTAATTGCTGAGCTATCTCTCCAGCCAACATCTCCTCCCCAGTTTTTTTGTTTTGTTTTGTTTTGTTTTGTTTTGTTTTTCGAGACAGGGTTTCTCTGTAGTTTTGGAGCCTGTCCCGGAACTATCTCTTGTAGGCTGGTCTTGAACTCACAGAGATCTGCCTGCCTCTGCCTCCCAAGTGCTGGGATTAAAGGCGTGCGCCACCACCGCCCAGCCTCCTCCCCAGTTTTAAGTGAATTAAAACAACTGTTAGAAAGGCCTAATCAAGTCTGGTTGAACTTATGGCTATGCTAGTAAATTTAAAAGAGAGTTTTGATTTGTAGGAAATAGTAACCTAATGTGATTATTAATTTGGGGACAGATAATTGAGAAGAGTTGTCTGTAGGCTATTTCATCTAAAGGCAAGGGATAATGGGGTGTATCTTAGATAGAATATGGGCTGAGTATATAGGGTTTAATCTCCAGTTCCCAAACAAACATTAATAATCATAAATAGTAAATATCACATATAACAATTATTGGTAACAATTGTTAGTTTCTCAACTTAAAAAAAAAATCTTGCCGCCAGGCGGTGGTGGCAGCTCATGCCTTTAAACCTGGCACTGGGGATGCAGAGGCAGGCGGATCTCTGTGAGTTCGAGACCAGCCTGGTCTACAAGAGCTAGTTCCAGGACAGGCTCCAAAGTTACAAAGAAACCCTGTCTCGAAATGCCAAAAGTCTAGAGAGAGTAACTCATTTGTTTGTAAATTTGTTTGAAGAAAAATACAAATTCTCATTTTTATTTATTTTATTTATTTATTTATTAAAGATTTCTGTCTCTCCCCACCGCC
>NW_026067976.1:6234098-6267369 GCF_014885135.2 Alexandromys fortis | reverse complement strand
AAAAAAAAAAAAAAAAAAAAAAAAAGAAAATTATATAATTATATATAACCCTTAAATTTTGCTTTTAACTTTTTTGAATTTACACCACTCTATATATGCATTGACATAGCCACAAATGTGAAAATATGGCAAAAAATGATTAAACTAAGACTTTAAAATATATTTAACTAGCCAGGCATTGGTGGCATATGGCCTTTAATCCCAGCATTTGGGAGGCAGAGACAGATGGATCTTAGTGAACTTGGTCTATAAAGTTCAGCCCGGTCTACAAAGTAAGATTCAGGACAGCCAGGACTGATACACAGAGAAACCCTATTTTGAAAAACAAAAGTATATATATATAAATGTGGAGTGTATATAAATATGTGCGTGTTAAATATATATTTATATATAACTAAGTATATATATATATTTAACTTTACTAGTTTCTTATATTGGACAGAATATGTGTGTATGTCTATATAGATATACATATATTGTTATTTAACTTAATATCTTTATAAAATTCAACAATAATTTTACAAGGCAAACAGGTATACCATATTTATTTAATTGTGTATCATCCTATTTCTTTTCTTTTTTGGGTGGGTTTGAGACAGGGTTTCTCTGCGTAGCCCTAGCTGTCCTGGAACTCGCTCTGTAGATCAGGCTGACCTCAAACTCAGAGATCCTCCTGACTCTGCTTCCCGAGTGCTGGGATTAAGAAGGCAGCACCCCCACAATCCTATTTCTATTTAATGATTCTTATCAATACAAACTTTGGCCAAAGTGATTTGAGAAATTAAAAGGTAGATACTCAAGAACTATCGTACTAAATTTTTGATTAGGCATATATTTTAAGATAACAGAATGATAAATCTGAACATATAGACTCAGATTCCCTTACATATATAATCATTACAAAGTATTTGCATATTTCATTGCTCTACATGTTGCTATAGCTATCCATTATGTAAAAATGAATCCAAGCTTAACTTTAAACCATATTTAGTAATTAATGTTCATTTTTGTTTGGTTTTGGTGCTGGTGATTGGACCTCTAGCCAAGCACATGCAGGACAAGTGCTCTACCGCTGAGCCAGGTCCATGGTCCCAGTTTTCTTCCAATATTAAGGTCTTAGCGTTTACTGAACATCAGGAACTTGTAATTTAAACCAGTCCCATTGAGCCTTCCTCATTTGCAAGATTATAGAACTTCATGATACTAAGTTATTTTTGAAAAGTGTTTCTGCGCACATGTGTGTGCACACGTGTATGCCCTGCCACATATGTGGAGATCAGGGAGTTGGTTCTCTTCTTCCATCATATGTGTCCTGGTTGAACTCAGGTTGTCAGGCTTGGAGGCAAGAGTCTTTACTAGCCGAGCCATTTCACTGCCGCGGAACCTTTAAAGGCACCGTCGCTCGTGCCAACATCTCTGAGGATAGCTTTTGTTCATTTTTTTTTTCCTTGCACAATCAAGGTTTTATTATTGGTTAGAAACACATTTCAGCAGTGTCATTAGAGAACCCCTCTCCACTCTGCAGTACAGAAATATAGTTTTCCAAGAGTCACTCTGATGGAGTCTCAACAGTTTTCCACTCAACTTCTTTTCTGCAAACTTCCTTTTCTTAGTTATTGCATTCTTGAAGAGCCTGGGCCATGAAGAGCTTGCCTAAGTTTTGGGCAGTGAACTCTTTGATGTTCTGGCAGTGTTAATCTGGCATGCAATGAGCAGAGAAGCCATCCTGGCAGGGGCCTGGTGGGGCTTGAAGAGTTTGGAGAGGTCTCCCTCGACTCTGGCGCTGCACGTTCTCCTGCTGGCGACGCTGCTGGCACTGATGCTTTTGCTGCCGCTGTTTACGGTGTTCCTCATGTACATGTTGTACTTGACTATGTCCTGGCTCGTTTCATCCACCTGGTCCATCAGCAACTGGAGATTTTTCCCCAAATGATTGCTGCTAACAAGACTGAGCAATTCGTGTTTTTTGTTTTCTTGGTTTTTTTTTTTTTTTTTTTTTTTTGAGACAATATCTCTCTACATAGTCCTGGCTGTCCTGGAATTCACTATGTAGACTGGGGTGGCCTCAAACTTACAAAGATCCACTTACCTCTGCCTCCCAAGTTCTGAGATTAAAGAGGCATGCACACTATGCCTGGCTATAATTATTTGTAAGGCTAAAAATTAAGTTCTCAGGCATGGTAAGGTTTCTAATTTTTCCTAGTAATAGTTATGATTCATTCTTCCAGTTATATAAATGTGACATTTTTAGATGCATTAAACTCCCCTAATCTTCACATAAATGTAAATTAAAAGAACATTATAAAATGATATATTACTTTTTGTCCAGCAAACTGTAATTTTTAATACTGCAAAACACTGTGCTGGCTAAAGTAGCAGGAAATAGACACTCGTATACAATTCCATGCTGGTGTATCCTTCCTGGAAGGCATCTAGTATGGAGAAGTTATTACAATATGCCGTCAAATACTTCTCATCACAGAAATGGTTGATCAAGCAAATTTAAGGGTCTTACTTTTGCTGCAATAATAAAGTCTATCAACTTCAGTGTCTCAAAATGGAGAATTAGAGGCACGGATTCCTAAGGTTTCAAAGCTTGAGCTAAATAATACTAGGGAAGGCCCTAAAAGTCAGAGAAATGCCGGGGAGGGCCTGAAGGAGGAAAGAAAAGCAGTGTATTCGTGAGCACACTATGGCAGCTTCCTGTAGACTCAGTTCCCTCCAAATCTTTGTCCCTCACTTTTGTGATACGCTCTTGACACATGGTCAAGGCTGGATTGGAACTCATTTTGTAGCCCAGGCTAACCTTCAACTTGCCACCTATTCGTTGCAAACTCTGGAGTGCTGGGACAATAGGTCCATGATACCATGCCTTGCTCTTTCATTTCTTTTTATTTGAATATCATCAGTTCATGTATCCATTCACCCAGTGAAGGGTATCTTACTGAGGTCCAAGTTTTAGCAATTTTGAAGGAAGCTTATGTGTTGGAGTCAGGGTTTCTCTGTGTTGCTTTGGAGCCTGTCCTGGAACTAACTCTTGCAGACCAGGCTGGCCCCGAACTCACAAAGATATGCCTGTCTCTTCCTCCCAAGTGCTGGGATTAAAGGCGTGTGCCACCACTGCCTGGCAAGCATATGTTTAGTCTTACAAAATAAACAAACAAACAAAATGGGTAAACTGTCTTTTGAAGTGGCTGTACCATCCTGTTTCCTACAAGGAGTGACAATTCCTCCCTCCCTCCCTTCCTCCTTCCCTCCCTCCCTCCCTCTTCCTTCTTTTCTTTATTGAGACAGGGTCTTATTATGTAGCCCTGGCTGTTTTGGAACTTGCTATGTAGAGTAGGCTGGTCTTGAACTCACAAAGATCCACCTGCCTCTGCCACCGAAGTACCGAGTTGGTAGTGTTCTAGATTTTTTTAAATATTTATTTATTTATTTATTATGTATACAATATTCTGTCTGTGTGTATGTCTGCAGGCCAGAAGAGGGCACCAGGCCTCATTACAGGTGGTTGTGAGCCACCATGTGGTTGCCGGGAATTGAACTCAGGATCTTTGGAAGAGCAGGCAATGCTCTTAACCTCTGAGCCATCTCTCCAGCCCTAGTGTTCTAGATTTTTATCACCTTGATAGGTATATAAAGATTTCTTTCTCATTTGACACATGATGTAGAATGTCTTTTCATATAATGTTTTCTGTATATATTCTTAGGTGAGGTCCTGTCAAAATCTCTGCCACGAAAATATTTTTATCAAATTTTATATATTTATACCACACATCGTGGAGGCGAGAAGAGGGTGTCAGATCCTTTGGATCTGGAGTTAGGGATGTTTGTGAGCCATTATTTGAATGCTAGGAACCGAATCCCAGTCCTCTGCAAGAGCAGCATGTGATCTTACCCACTGAGCACTAGCTCCAGCCCACTCGGTTCCATTTTAAAATCTTTCCCCACAAACTCTCTTATTACTGAGTTTTAAGATTTCTTTGTATACTTGGGGATATTAGAGAGATTTGGCCTTCGGTAGTTATCCTCATTTTAAAAACTACTAGCCACTATCAAAACCAGTGGTAAAGATATCTGCATTTGAAGCAGCTGATTACCAGCTGCTGCGATAAAATGAGCGGCTAAAGGAAACTTATGGAAGAAGGAGTTCGGCATACGATTCCAGGGGCAGAAGAGCCCATCGTGGCTTGGGAATCATGGTAACAAGTGGGAGGCATGGTGGAAGGATCTGGAGGCTGAGACTTCATGTCCCTAACAGCAAGCACAGAGCAGAGAGCCTACTGGAAGTAAGATGAGGTTTTAAGTCCTTTAAACCCACTCACAGTGGGCTACTTCCTTCAAGGCCTCACCTCCTGAGAATCCCCACTTGGTGCCATCAGCTGGGAACCAGGTATTCAAATGTGGAAGCCTATAGGGGACATTTCTCATTTAAGTCACCAGAGCACTATTGAAAAACTGGAATATGCTGGGCGTGGTGAAATAGTTCTTTAACACGGCACTCAGGATGCAGAGGCAGGCCAATCTCTAAGTTCCAGGAGAGCCAGGGCTATGGAGAGAGATCTTGTCTAAAAAAAAGAAAAAAAAAAAAAAGAGAAAGAAAAAGAAGAAAGAAAAGATTGGAATAAATGCAAACTACTTAGTATAGAACTTGGCACCTAGTGTATGCCTTATAACGTTATCTGCACTTAAAGCTTTTGTATTAAACCATGTATTTTAAGACTTCTTAGATGTCTATGTTTACATTTTATCAGTTATCCCCAGCTGTATGTTTTCTGTTGCCAGTAAGAATGAGGAAGGCATATTACACCTGAAAGAATGGCCAAGATCAAAAACACTGATGACAACTTATGCTGGAGAGGTTGTCAGAAAGGGAACACTTCTGCATTGCTAGTGGGAATGCAAGCTGGCAAAACCCCTTTGGATGTCAGTGTGGCAATTTCTCAGAAAATTAGGAAACAACCTTCCTCAAGACTCAACAATACCACTTTTGGGTATACATCCAAAGGATGCTCAATCATGCCACAAGGACATGTGCTCAACTATGTTCATAGCAGCTTTGTTTGTCATAGCCAGAAGTTGGAAACAACCTAAATGCCCCTCAACCAAAGAATGGATAAGGAAAATGTGGTACATTTACAAATGGAGTACTACACAGCAGAAAAAAATAATGACATCTTGAATTTTGCGGGAAAATGGATGGAGCTAGAAAACATTATTTTGAGTGAGGTAACCCAGACAATTATCACATGTACTCACTCACAGATGGTTTTTAAACACAAAGCTAAGAAAGCCAGCCTCCAAACCACAATCCCAGAGAACTTAGACAACAATGCAGACACTGAGAGAGACTTACATAGATCGAATCTATATGGGAAGTAGAAAGTATAAAAAGACAAGATCTCCTGAGTAAATTGGGAACATGGAGATCTTGGGGAAGGGCTGAAGGGGGAGGGGATAGGCAGGGAGGGGAGCAGAGAAAAATGTAGAGCTCAATAAATATCAGTTAAAAAAAAAAAGGAGGGGGTGGGGAAGAATGAGGAAGGTTTGTTGTGTCCGGGAGGTAGCAGTGATGGAGAGGCAGCAGGAGGCTAAGTGTCCTTTGACACAGGAGAAGTTTGAGTTTTATCCTGTAAGCAGTGTGATGACACTAGAATTAATCGAGAGAACAACATAGTCAGAGCGAGGCTTCAGAGAAGTTTCTGTTATAGCATCTGGAAGGGACAAAGGGCCAGAGCCACAAAGAGCAACAATTATGCCAAGGCTTTTCAGTTCTCTGACTTGATACCAAACACCACCATAATGAAGCACCTGGTGCCTGCGCCTTCAGGGGGAGGTTATGTAGAGGTCAAGGGGAGGCAAGTCAGCTGCAGCTTAGCCCTGAGGCTCACACGTGTACAGCCTGCTGTAATACTCCCCCGGGCCACCAAAACACGTATGTGCCTCCAGGCCTCCTTTTGCTTTTTTTGTTTGTTTGTTTTTGGATCCTTCCCTTTTTTAGTTGTCAGTTTAAAAATGCCCTACATGTTAATTGCTGAGTGCACAGGAGAATGGCGTGTCTGACGGGCTGTGAGTGAGTGGGTAAGAAGAAACAGGGACCAGACGCAAGGGTTCAGCAGCAGGCATAGAAAGAAGGCAGAAGGCAAACAGAGAAGTTGGAATTCTTGGGTCTAGGAATTGAGATCTTGAAGGCAAAGAAGAAAAGAAGACATATGGGCTTTTTTCCAGCGAGTTTAAACTTTATGAACAGGCAGAAGAAAAGTTTGGGCAACTCATGATAAGCCGAAAAAGTAACATTTTAGATATTTTGATGTCTATACTGCCAGCCCAGACTGGCATTGTGGCACAAGTCTGTAATTGCAACAGCTGGGAGACTAAGACAGGGTGGTCATCAGGCCATCATGGGCTGTGCAGTGAGACCCTGCCTACAAAAAAAAAAAAAAAAAAAAAAAAAAAAAAAAAAAAAAAAAAAAAAAAAAAAAAAAAAAAAAAAAGAGTGAAAAATTCAAACTCAGATATAAATAATCAAATCTCAGTACCTAGGGTTGACTTGGGCAGCACTGAGTATGCTTAGCAGGGACCAAGTGATGGCTGAGGGCAATGCCAGTGCAATGGTGAGAGCTGAGAGGTGCTGGGATCTGGTAATGAGGTCATTACTGAGGTGGTTATCTGCTCTGAGAGAGCGAGGGGTGACTCTAATTGTCTCTCAAAAGGACTGGGAGAAAGAGGAGAAGGGGATGAAATGACAAGGACGAACAGCAGGGAAGTGGGTCGGAGCAGCCTTTAACCAAACAAGAGACAACAGAAAACAGAGCTGTAACCACCAGAGAAAAACAGAAACTCTCTAAGGATTCTGAGGTGATCAGGTTTATTATATAATCACTATAATTTTCATTACCTTTGTTAAAGCCTCCTGCATTTTTGTTCTAACTTGCTGTTTCTTTACCTTCCCACACTAGACTTGAAATTCTCCACAAATTACTTCCATGTACTCAAGGTTGTTAACAGCTCTTTTCTCTGATCCCATTGCACTTGTACTTTATGCCATGTATTTCTTTTTTTAAGATTTATTTGGTTATTATTATGAATACAGTATTCTGCCTGCAGGCCAGAAGAAGGCACCAGAACTCATTATAGATGATTGTGAGCCACCATGTAGTGCTGGGAATTGAACTCAGGACCTTTGGGAGAGCAGAAAGTGCCCTTAACCTCTGAGCCATCTCTCCTGCCCCCATACCATGTATTTCTATCACTTAGCCCCATGCAGGGTACATGCACTCTATTCTATAAATGCTAAAAACCAAGTAAATTAAGTTTGCAAGGCTTCAAGTCACCCAATTTTCCTTAAAAAATGCACAGTGTAAAATACATTTAACATTTATTCCTGCAATGTAATACTCCCTTCTTTAATGATACAAAGACAAGACACGACAAATTGATGTGTGGCTCATGTTTTGTAACCCCAGTGCTCCAGAGGATGAGGCAGGGGGATCCAGAATTTGGGACCTGACTGGGCTACAAACACTCCGAGCCAAACCAAGAAAACCAAACAGAACAAAAAACAAAAAAATAACCCCCTTAACAAAAACCTTTCAAATAATAAAACTAAACCATACACATTTTTTTAAAAAAAGCTCTAATGTTTTTTATCATAATTCTCCATTTGATTCCTAAGCAGAGTGGTCTACTTTTGTTTCCTTCAGGTCTTTTTTTTTTTTTTTTTTTTTTGAAGCAGTTATCTTTTCTGGCTAAAGTTTTAAGAAGCAAGGAAGACCTTTTAAAAACTAAATGGCTGACCTCAAACCAATTAAAGTTTCTCAGCAGCACAAGAATCAGTTTTAACCTATTTACTTTTAGGACTGTTGGGTTTTCAAAACAAGAGCAGGTGAGGACGACCCCCAACACCTGGTTCAAGCTGATTACGACCAACCCGGGACAAGTTTAGCATAAAAGGCTCATTTTGTATGAACACTTGTGGAGGTAGAGGTGGTAAGGATAAAAGCCTTTTATCAAAATCCCGCCAATTTGCATTGTTCTTTGGGGAATAGGCTTTCAAAAAGCCAAGGAACAAAAGAGGACTTGCTTTCCCAATCCCCTGAAGCGACTACAGGGAGAACCAAAGCTCTCTATAAATTGGGGAAGAGGAGGGGGAGGGGCTGATATCTAGCAGGGATGGAGCACACGGGGAAGGCCGAGGCCTTATTTGCCAATGAATCCGGGTCCACAATATTTATAATCAAAGACGCTCAACAGCATCAGAGCATCGACCTACACTTTTCCCACCCAAGCCGAGATACAAAGGGGGTGGGAAGAAAAGACAGATTTTGTGCCAGCCGAGGGCGCTGGGGAGAGCTCGCCACCTGTGCCGAAGCCTGGGCAGATTCTCCCAGGGGACCCTGGCATCCGCCCGGTCCCAGGGGGGTTCCCAGACCCTGAAAGAGCTTGGAAGCCAGGTTACAGATCAGGAACGGGTTGGTATCCTTTGGCAGGCAAGGAAAAGGAATTAGAAGATGGAAATTTGCACGTTAATTTGTTCGGGCTGTTGTGAGACAAGGAGACGGCATAGCAAACGAGGGGCCGGAGCGCGTACCGGGCGAAACGCGCGCCCGAGGCACTTGTGCGGTCTGCGCACGCGCACCCCATCCCTGGCGCACGCGCAGGCTCGTCCGCCCCGCGCGGGAGCGCGCGCGGTTTCGCGGGCCGGCCCCTGGTGCGCGAGCCCGCGTTCTCTTGCGTCTCCCGGAGCTGCGACTCGGGCGGCGGGACGCCGGGGACGCGGTGACAAGGGGCGGGCCTGCCGGGGCGGGGCCAGGGAGGCGGAGAAAGTCGCCGCCGCCTGGAGCCCAGTCGCGTGTTCCCGGCCCCCGGAAGTAGCCGTTGTAAACTTCACCTCGCAGACTTTCTCCATCCCGGTCCTAGAGTCCATCGGCTTCCCCTCAGTTGTCACTCCTCCTCCTGAGGGCTGCCTGGCCTTCCGCCCTAGACCTGAAGAGGCCCGGGGCTTCGTGGGTGTGCAGGCTGGACCACGCGAGCCCGAGGTAACCGCGGGCTGTGCCCGGGGCCGGGAGGTGCTGAGAGGAGCCTGGTCTCGCAGGGAGGACCGGCCTTGGGGATGCTCGCTGGTGCGGACACGCCTCCCGCTCAGCGCCTACGCTCTCCGCCCACCCGGAGGCAGATAGACGAGCATCCTTCGCGCTACCCGGAGGATCGATGGGGACCAGAGTCCTCGGAGCTCCTTAGGATTAGTACCTAAGAATCACAACTTATTTCGCGTCCTACCTCCTTTTCTTTTAGATGCTAGCCACACTTTGATAACCAAACAGTGAGTTGTGTCAGATTGCTTTCTGCAACTTCTGCCTACCCACCAGGTTGCTAAGAAAAGTCAGCTGTGAGTTTTCAGAGCTGAAATTTGTGTAAAAGTGCCTTAAAAAAATCTTTAAGCCTTACGATATTCATCTCAGGCAAATATATAACTTACTAGAGTCGATATCAAACACTTTCTAAGGCTTTCCACAGGGATGCTTTACCCTTCTCATAATGTTGGAGAAAAGAAGTTACCGTTTTGTTGTTTGCATTTAACAGTGCTTAGTAACGACCACACTTTGGGAGAGCCGGAAATGAACGGGCTTTCCAGAAAACGGGAGAGGAATGAAGCCAGTGCAACCTGATAGTAGGAAAAGTGAAGGCAGTTGTAGCCTGGAGCTTTCTGTGTCAGGCCTGGCTCAGCCGTTTATTAACTGTCTTAAATCACCCAACCACTTGGCCCTTAGGGTCTTTATGTCGGATAAGCAGAAGGGGCTTAGTCTCAGGTTCCATGAATTTTTTTTGTTGTTGTTGATCTGTTTCAGTCCTTTTTGTCTTTGTCTTGCTCTATGCTCACATATCTCCTTTAGTTTTTTTCTTTTTTTCACGTGTGGGGTGGAAGGTGGTTGAGAGTGAACAAGAAGCATAGGTATGAAGTGTTCTGCTCCTGAGCTGTGCATTCCTCCTTACTAAGTAAAGTAACTGCTAACACTCCCTACACAGGTGTTGTGATGAGTGGACACAGAACTGCAGAAATCATACACACACACACACACACACACACACACACACACACACACACCAACAACCCGGACTTAGTGTTAGGGAATATAAGCCATTTACTCTCGACTTGAAAAAGGACTGAAAGGTTTGAGAACACATTGATTGTTGGGTCAAGGGGAAAAAGTATTATTTGGGAAGACACCCAAAATGAGGAAGAGAGTGAGATAGTGTCGTGAACACAGGTGCTAAGTTCATTTTCTCTTTAAGCAAGAGAGAGAAGGGTGGAGGGGCTGGCTTTGGTGTTGGATGAAAGCTGGTGGCTGTTGTTGCATTAGTGTTCATCAGTTTGAAGAAGGAGGAAGGAGAAATTAGGCTGGGTGCTCAGGGAGGCAGAGACTCTTCTACACGAGCTAATACACCTTGGAGGCTGTGGGGCTGTTTGCTTTGTAGAGTGTCATTAGAAGTCATCTAGAGGTGAGAATGGATTTTAGTTCTTTAGTGAATATCTTTGTACAAATCACTCAACCTCTGGGAAACTCAGTTTTCTCGTTTGTGAGATGTGCAGATAGTCTCAAGAGTATCAGCGAATGAGATCAAGTGTGCTTAGCTATGTATGTGGCACCTAGGAAGTGTTGCGTTCTAGGGTGTGACTCTTCAACCCCCCTCCTCTGGGCTCTGCAGACTGGTTGAGAGGTGAGGACACTGTGAAAGGACAACTGAAGGATTTACATGTTGGTAGGAAACTTGTGCCAGAAATGGTTCTTAACATCTAAAGGAGACTCTTCTTCCCTTTGGGATGGCCAGAGAATTGACCCCTCGGGTTCGACTGGTCATTTACCTATTTGAAAATGAATTCTTATTTTTAAAAATTATATATATATAATTAATTATAATGTTTGTATTTCTATGCCATATTATTTATTTTTAAAATTCGTATTAAACAATAGTATCTCTAACAGTTATATATTTTGGCAGAAATATCCAGAATAGTACAAATCTATCTACAAACAAGAGAAGAGTGATATATTTGTGTGGTATCATTTAAGGTCCATTGATAAGAATCTTGCCTTTGTCTACTGGTGCTTCAGGATGGCCTAGTTGCAGCCGAAGCCTGTGAAGATGCTGTCTGGGTTGAGAATCTGCTTCAGATTGGCGTCCTTTGTGTGGAGAATGCTGTGACTTCTTGTTAGTCTGTTAGAAGAGACCTCATTTTAGGTTTAAAAAATGATGAGTTTATTTATGTTCTTGTGCTGGCGGTCTAACCTGCTCTCATACTGGTTAAGCATGTGTCCTATGACTGAGGTACTACCCCACCTCTGCCCCCAGTTGATGTGTTTACAAATTGAGATATAAGTCACATAACACAGATTTTACCATTTAAAAGTATACATTTCAATGGTTTTCGTGTATTCCATATATAGTGTAACCATTACCACTATTTAACTCCAGAGCACTTCAGGTATCCACAAAAAGAAATCTAATGACAGGTAAAATTCCCTGTCCTCTCCCCCACGATAACCTACTTTCTGTGGAGCTGCTTCTTCTAAACATGTCAGAGTAATGAGATCAAAACTATCTTACCTTTTTGTGCCTGGCCTTTTCACTTAGCACAATTTTTTCAAAGTTTATTCATATTTTTACATATATTAACTTCTGTCCAATTGTTTAATATATATTTATTTACTTATTGATTAGAGGATGAACAGCTAATATTTATACTTTCTTGTGGATATGAATTATATTTCTGCAAATATTCTTGTGCAAGTTTTTCTTGTTTATTGTTGGGTGTTTTGTTGTTGTTGTTGTTTGTTTGTTTTGAGACAAGGTTTCTCTGGATAGCCTTGGCTGTCCTGGAACTTGATCTTTTGACCAGGCTGGCCTCAAACTCAGAGATCTATTTGCCTTTGCCTCCCTAGTGCTGGGATTAAAGTCATGGGCCACCACCTCCTGACTGAAATGGCAACTTTTATTAAAGAAATCAAGGTTTAATTTTTGCTGGTCTGTTTCAGTTTGCTTCTAATGGTGTTATTACCTCCTGGACCACTGACAGGCAGTGTGCACACTCTGGAGTATTTTCTGTATTCTGTGCCCAAATCAATATTATTGCCACTGTACTTGGTGGACACCAGTTTTGGCCATTATAGATAACATAATACTCTATTTCAGATTTTGTCACGGTGGGGGAGTTGGCAAGGATGATTAATTTTCCTTTGCCCCTTCCTTCCTTCCTTCCTTCCTTCCTTCCTTCCTTCCTTCCTTCCTTCCTTCCTTCCTTCCTTCCTTCCTTCCTTCCTTCCTTCCTTCCTTCCTTCCTGTCTTTCTTTCCTTCTCCTTTGTTTGTTTGAGACATGGTTTCTTCGTGTACCCCTGGCTGTTCTGGAACTGGCTTTGTAGACCAGGCTGGGCTTGAACTTTGAGTTCTACCTGCCTCTGCCTTCTAACTGCTGGGATTAAAAGTATGTGTCACCACCAGCCAGCTCCTGTCTGTCTGTCTTTCTGTCTGTCTGTTTGTCTATCTTCCTTTCTTCCATTTTTTTAGATTTATTGATTGACTTATTATGTATACAGTGTTCTGCCTGCATGTCTCCTTGCAGGCCAAGAGAAGGCACTATGAACCGCCATGTGGTTCCTGGGAATTGAACTCAGAGTCTCTGGAAGAGTGGTCAGTGTTCTTAACCTCTGAACAATCTCTTCAGCCCATCTTTCTTCCTTCCTTCCTTCTTTATCTCTCCTTTCTTTCATGTTATCCCTAATTGACCGACCTTCCCTCCTTCGTTCTTTCCTTTTAAATTTTATTTTTATTACGTATATATGGGTGTTTGTAAGTATGTCTGTACACCATGTGCATGCAGTGCAATACCTTCAGAGTCCAGAGGAGGGCTTAGGATTTCCTAAACTTAATATATGGATGGTTGTAAACTGCCACTTGCCATGGGGGTGCTAGGAATTGAACTGGGATCTCTGGAAGCAGCCAGTAGTTCTTAATGGCTGAGCCATCTCTCCAGCCTCCTCTTTAAAAATGTAATTTTGTTTTTTATTATTATTATGTTAATATCTTTATATATGTGTATATGTATATATATTCTAAAGTTTGATAATTTTTCTCGATATATTTTTATTTTAAATTAATGTGTATGCATGTATATTTGTGTGTGAGTACGTGTGTGTGAGTGCATGTTCCCTCGGGTAGATCAGAGCCATCAGAGTTGGACTGACAGGTAGTTGTGAGATGCCTGATATGATGTGGTTGCTGAAAACTGACTTTGTATCCACTGCAAGAGCAATGTGTGCTCTTAGCCACTGAGCCATCTCGCCAATCCCCATTTTTCCTGTTTTTTTATTTTTCTTTAGGAGCATTTTTGTTCTATTAGCTTTTATGGTCCCTCCAGTTTAATCTTCATGACTTAAGTGAGTTTTTCTTTTATTTCTAATTCTTTCTGAATCAATCTCTCTCTCTCTCTCTCTCTCTCTCTCTCTCTCTCTCTCTCTCTCTCTCTCTCTCTGATTCTTATCACTGCACCATTTATTGTAGCCCTGGGTGGCCTGGAACTTACTGTGTAGACCATGCTGTCCCCAAATTCACAGAGATCCATTTGTCTCTGCCTTTCAGGTGCTGAGCTTAAAGCAGGTGCCACCTGTTCATCCTTATCATCTCACTTTTGAGTATATTTCCCTTTCCCTTCTTCCCTCTCCTCCCTCCTTCCTTCCTTCCTTCTTCTCTTCTTTACCTTCTTTAGTTCTTTCCTTGCCCGCCCCCCCCCCCTTTCTTTCTTTATTTCATACAGGTTCTCACTGTCTGTCCCTGGCTGGCCTGGGACGTGCTGGGTAGAGGATGGCCTAGAACTTACAGAGATCCCCAGAAATCAACCTGTCTCTGATACTACATTCGGCACTTTTGAGTCTCTCTTTCTTCCACTCCCCTCCCCAGTCAAGGTATCTCTGTGTATCCTAGCTGCCCTGGACCGCTCACTGAAGACTGTACTGAGATTGCATGCTTCTCCCGAGTGCTGGGATTAAAAGCATACTCCATCACACTCCTTGCCTCTTTCTCGTCTGTACCTTTTCCTGATGTTTTTAAGTTATTTTAAGTTATATTTTCATTAGTCTTGGTATATATTTCTTTCATACTTTTATATAGATTATTGTTTTTCCTTTACTTGGCGACCACACCCCTTTTCTTTTGTTTAATTTTTATGGGAGATAGATAGACTTACAACTTTAGAGTAAGGCAAGGCTCAGGTAAGCTCTAACTTCATAAAGTTTCTTTCTGTATACTAATGCTATGGGAGCTTGCTTTTTGAGATCTTTCTTTGTTTCCGCCTCCAGTTTTGTTGGGCCATCTTCCTTCCCTTCTTTTCCCTTCCCTTCACCCCTTCCCTCTCCTCCCCTCCCTTCCATTTCTCTCCCCACCCACCCCTGTCGGTGGCTGGATTCCAGCCACAGAAACTTTCCTCCAGTCCAGGAAGGCCCTTAACAGGCTTGTTTTTGAGAGTTCGTCAGGCTACAGCAGCTCTTTCATGACCGTTTACCATGTGTGTTTCAAGTGTCCACTGTGAGAGTGGACAAAATTCTCCCTCTTTGATCTGCTGCTCTCAGGCCTGTAATAATATCTGTTTTCTCCCCAGGGTTCTGCCAGATGTCCTCGTCCCTATGTGTTATCTAAAGACTCTCACTGCTTCTCTGTAGATGTCTTGGCTGATGGTGTTTTACTAAGTGTTGTCTATGATTGATTGGATTCTCTCACTAGTTGCCCTCATTTTACAGATTCCCTTATTTGAATTAATAAGGAAATTTTGCTATAGAAAAAATGAAGAAGCCAAGCATGATGACTCACACCTGTGATCTCAGCACTTGGGAGGTGGGGAGAAGGGGCAGGGAGATCAGGAGTGGAAGGCCAGTCTGAGCTACATAGCAAATCCAAGGCCAACCTGTGCTTAATGGGACTTTGTCTCACAGCAAGCAAACAAAACCAACCAGCCTGGTATGCTTTTAGTCCTGGCATTTAGGAGACACAGGCAGTCAGATCTCTGAGTTTAAGGACAACATGATCTACATACTGATTTCTAGACCAGCTAGGGCTACAAAGTGAGATCCTGACTCAAAAAACAAAATCAATCAACCAACCAAATTGAAAACAAAAACAACAAGCCAATGAAAAACAAATTAAGAGCCTTAATTCAAGATACTTGTAGCCAGAGGTAGTTTGAGAATCCATTCTCCTATTATATTCTTGTCTTGTGCTATTCAACTTTAAAAACTTTTACCCGTCCTATGAGCATTTTCAAGCTGTCAATATTAGTTTTATATTGTTGTATAACAAGTTACTACAAACTCAGTGTTTTAAAACTGTGCACACTTTGAACATCGCTTTATTAACTTTCTGTCATCTTTTGAAACTGCATTTTGTTAGTAGCTCATGCTGGTCTAGAATTTGGGAACCTCCTACCTTAGCCTCCCAAGTGTGGGGATTCAGGTGCCTTCCACCACAGCTGGCCAGCAGCACACTTCTGCTATTACAGTCTTTATGGTTTACTAGTCCTGGTACAGTGTAGCTGGGTCTTCTGCTTCGGGATTTACAAGATGCTTACTGGACTGTATTTTTACCTATAGGCAGCCTGGGTAGAATCTGCCCCCTTTCTCAGGTCCCTGACAGGGTTTGTTTATTTATTTATTTATTTGTAAATTGTATGCTTGAGGGATCTAGTGCTAGCTGTTGGGTGGAGGCCATGAGACTGCTTACACTTCCCTGTGGCCCTGCCTTTAGGAAGTTCATAGCATGGTAATTTACTTTTTTGAAGGTGGTAAGCTTTGGGGGCTGGAGAGATGGCTTAATCAGTTAAGAGCACTGACTGTTCTTCCAGAGAACCTGGGTTCAATTCCCAGCACCCACATGACAGCTCACTCACAGCTGTATGTAACTCCAGTTCCAGGAGATCTGACACCCTCACACTGATGCACATGAAATAAGTTTAAAAAAAGATGGTAAGTCTTTTTTTTTTTTTTTTTTTTTTTTTTTTTTTTTTTTTTTTGAGTGCTGGGGTTTGAAGAAAGGGTTCTTCACGTTCTGTGCAAGTGCTGTGCCAATGAGCTGTCCTGTCACCCCACAGTCTTACAGTCATAGCAGTGTTATCCTGTCTGAGTGATCTGATCTGGGGATTGAAGGAACTCTCTGTGGGGCTCTGTACAAGCCTATGTCTAGAAGACTTTAGATTTGAAGATGTTAGGTGCTAAATACATAGAATAAAGGATTTTTTCTATTTGTTTTTATTAAAACAATCTCAAAAAATTGATCAGGTATTTTTCTCCATTAACAAAGACAAATAAAACAAAAATAAACACTTTTAAGGTTGTTACTAACTAAAACATTTCTATGGCTGAAGAGATGGCTCAGAGGTTAAAAACATTTGATGCTTTTCTGGAGGGCCTGAGTTCAATTCCAGCACCCACATGATGGCTCACAACCACATTTAACTCTGATTCCAGGGGATTTAACTCTCTCTGCTGGCCTCTGAGGAGACCAGGCACATATGTGGTGCGTGTACATATAATGCAAGCAAAACACTGATATATTAAAAATGAACAAATAAAAATAAAAAATTTAAAAATTATTTTTGGGGTGTGTGTGTGTGTGCTGGTGATTCACGATCCCCCTGCTTGCTAAGCTAGTCCCTACCACAGTCATGCATCTCCATTTCATATAAAATTCTTCCCCCAGAGGGGAAAATAGAGATATTTTCATGCCTTTGGACTATATGTGTATACATGCACGTGTGTGGAGATTGTGTATGTATGTTTGACCCCCCACCCTCCCAGAAATGAAAACCTTTGCTGGATTGTAGATGGCTCAGTGATTAAGAGCACTGGTTGCTCTTGCAGAGAACCCAGGTTTGGGTTCCAGCATCCACTTGATGTGACAACTGTCTGTAACTCCAGTCCCAAGGAATCTCAAACCCTCTTATGACCTCCGCTCCACCAGTCATGCACAAGGGGCACACAACATACACTCAGGCAAAGCTCTCAGATGCATACAATACTAAAATTAAGACCAAAAGAAAACAAAATCCTTTGTTATGTGTGTCAGTGATCTCTGGACATTACACTGAGGACAGAACAGTCTTTCTGCTAGATTCCAACTTTTCTTACAAACATTCTGAAGGAGGCTTTGGGTCTCATCTTTGGGAACGTCCTGGTAGTATGAAAAACATTTGTGACTCCAATCCAAAAACCAACAAACAAACAAACAGACAAATAACCTGGCTGAGTGCCAGCATCACCATCCCCACATTACCGTAAAGGGTGACTGACACGGATCTTGGGCAAGTCATTTGGCTTCTCTGCCCCAGCTTCCTTTCCTTAATGGAAAGAAGGGCAACAAAGGTGGGGTAAGAGCATCAATACCTCTGCGTTCTGAGTCATTGGTGTTGCAGGAAGAACTTGGGCTTCGGAATCTTAGTTATGACTGGGGATTTGGTCCTTTTACTTTCTTTAAGATATTTTCTACTCTGTGTTTTTTGTCCTTTGAAAACCTGGGTAGCCCTTTCATTGCAGTGTCGTAGGGAGCAGAGTTCTTGTTAGTCAGACTATAGTTCTGGATGCTGCTCTGGGTGCTGCGTAGATGAGCGACAGTAAGTACTGTTTGTCGCCACTCTTCTTAAGTTTGGTTATTTAGGTCACCAGAGAAATCAGATTTTTCTTTTCTGGACTTGGCTAAAATTCCATCCTATTTTCCTTGGACCAAATTATTCTTTCAGCTACATCAGTCATTGTTGTTGGAATCATTATTTCTCAGCCCTAGGATTCGTGTTGGCCTTTGTCTATTTGAATAGCTTCCTTTCATGGTTTCTTCTAGAGCTTGGTTAATGGAGCAGAGGCTGAATATGTTGACAATTTTTCTCCTCTTGTTTTCATCTTTTGGGTACCTTTGTACACAGACGATATCATTAAATAATTATTTTATTACATCTTTTTCCCAGACCAAATTACTCAGCTATTCCCTTTTATTGGGATCATTAAGCTTTTTCAGGTTCCATGACCCAGTAATAAAAACCGATAGTGGCTGAGCCCTGGCTGTGTTTAGGATTTAGAGCCTGCCAAAGTTAACTCTCTTTTGGGCAGAGGGAGGATGTTCAAAAAGTCTTGTCTTTCCTAAGGCCATATACTTGTGCTGGTTGGATCCTGCTTCAGGTCTCTAAGTTTAAAGTTCAGATTTTCTTAAGACATTGGATTTTAGGGACTATAAGGAGGTATTTGTGGGATATTGATATTTGCATTAGTGCTATTTTAGAGCGTTTACCCAGAGGTACTTTAGCACTGTAGTAAAGTAACTTGATTTACATGGTTGACTCTGTGTGATTCGGAATATCTCCTGTAGAAGAGGGTTCTAGAAGGTCAGCCAGAGTAAGCAACATCTTTCTTTCCTGCTACCTCTTTGGAGGAAATGGTTAAATTATGACATTAATTTATGAAGGAAGACATCTTATACAGATTGATACGAAATGTTTGACAGCAGGGTTAGTTTTCTGTTTTGCTTACTAGTGGCACAGACTTGCTAAGAGAAACTTATTTCTCTGGTTGAAGATAACAGTGTAGTTTTCCTTCCTAGGACTTTTTTATTTGCTTCTTTTTTGAGATAGGGCTTCTCTATGTAGCCATAACTGTCCTGGAACTTAATTTGTAGACCAGTCTGGCCTTAGACTCAAGAGATCCGCCTACTTAAGTCTCCTGAGTGCTGGGATTAAAGGCGTGCCCTACCACTGCCTACATTTTCCTAGGACTTATTAAAAGACCAAATTTCTGAATTGGAAGCAAATTATTATGAGATCTTTTGTTTGGGAGTATTTTGGTATCTTCATTGACAACATTGT
Source organism: Alexandromys fortis (assembly GCF_014885135.2). Taxonomy (NCBI): domain Eukaryota; kingdom Metazoa; phylum Chordata; class Mammalia; order Rodentia; family Cricetidae; genus Alexandromys; species Alexandromys fortis. The sequence continues at coordinate 6,248,479 of NW_026067976.1, read as the reverse complement.
GTTAAAATATCTCATTTATTTAGACTGAATTCTGTGTCCCAAAGGTTGGTACTAAATATATTCCTTTGCAAGTGCAAGAATAATTTGTCAGGGGGCTGGAGAGATGGCTCAATGGTTAAGAGCACTGACTGCTCTTCCCGAGGACCCAGGTTCAATTCCCAGCACCCACATGGCAGCTTACAACTGTCTGAAGATTCAGTTGCAGAGGATCTGACACCTTCATACCAATGCACATAAAGTTAAATAAACCAAAAAAAATATTAAAAGTAATTTGTCAGTTTTATTTTTATTTAAGCAGCTAAAGTAGATTAAAAGTTAACTACTACTTTTTTTTTTCCAGACAGGGTTTCCCTGTGGCTTTGGAGCCTGTCCTGGAACTAGCTCTGTAGACCAGGCTGGTCTCGAACTCACAGAGATCTGCCTGCCTCTGCCTCCTGAGTGGTGGGATTAAAGGCGTGCGCCACCATCGCCCGGCTGCTACTATGGTTTCCTAAAACTTATTTTTTTTAACATTATGCCTTTTTTTGGCTTCTAATTTTTTTTCAAATAAAAAGTCCTATAGTGTTATTATCATTGTTATTTTTTGAGACTGAATTTATCCCAGGCTGGCCTCCACCTTACTAAGATGAGGATGACATTGAGCTGGTCCCCCTGCCTCCTTCAGGTGCTGGGTTTATAGGTATGTGTACCACACCCAGCTGTGTGTTATAAATTTTTGGATTGTCTATCTTCTATATAACTTAAAAATTAACAAATGGTCTATAGATCAAAATAAAGCTTACTTTCCCGAGATTCAAATATAAAATTGCTGTTGTATTGTTTATTAACAGGCTTTAGTCCATTTAACCTGTAAGTCACAGACATCAGCATAAAGAAGAATATCATTAAGAAACTGTGGAGTATTGTGGAAAATTGGAAGACTTACCATGAGTTTAAACACTTCAAGTAATGCCACTACTGGGGATACCCAAAGGTAAGCCTCCAGTCTCTTCCTTTAGTTGGAAAATGCTTTTGATTGCAAGAACCAGGGAGAACTAAGTGGGTGACGAAGGAGTCTTGTAGGACGGTGAAGGAAGTAGGTTTCTTGGGACTGAAAGAGCAGCAGCTCCTTCAGGTCAGCACTGACTCTCAGGACACCTTGTGTTCTTTTGTTAACTTGGATCATAAATGTCTGTGCCCCTGAACCTTTCCTCCTGCTGGAGATTTGTTTATTCTCTACAATTCTGTAAAAGGGAGCTGCAGACTGCGTTCCTGCCGCCCAGCTCGTGGCCGCCTGGCTAGCTTATGCCCCGAAATAATTACACGGAAACTATGTTCTTTTAAACACTGCCTGGCCCATTAGTTCTAGCCTCTTATTGGCTAATTCTCACATCTTGATTAACCCATCTCTAATAACGTGTGTAGCACCACGAGGTGGTGGCTTATTGGGAAGGATCTTAACCTGCATCCATCTTGGAGAGGAGAGCTATGGTGACTGCCTGGAGTGGAGAGGCATGGTGTCTGTGTCGGGTGGGAGAATCATGGCAACTGACCTCACTGCCTTCTTCCCAGCATTCTGTTCTGTCTACTCTGCCTATCTAATTTTCTGATCTATCAAAGGCCAAGACAGTTTTTTTATTAACCAATGAAAGTAACATATAAACAAATGACCCTCCTCCATCACGATTCCAGTCTCCCCCATGTTTCTGTCTGTTTATGTTTGTCTGGCCATTACCTGCTTGCCATAACTTCTGTGACTGTGTCCTTGTGTCCTTGCTGCATCTCTGACTCACCTGAGTGCTCTGTTAGTTTTAGCCCCCCTTGCCGACTGCATTTCCTTGGTGTCTTTGACTGCATTTCAAGAAGATGTGTTTCATTGATATTGTTCCTCTTTTTTTATTTTTGTGCCAGGTGTTTCTTTCTGTCCTTTGTAAGATGCTTAGTTTATTCCATTGCCTTTGAGGGATGGGGTCCACAATACAAAATGAACTATTTTAGGTGTGATTTTTTTTCTAAGTGCATTTTTCAAGAAAATAAGTTCAGTAATCAAAATTATCCTGGTCTGGTTTGTGTTGCCTGTATTTTTAGGATACAGAGGTGGGTAAATTTTTGTGAGATCAGGCAGTCTAGTATATAGAACAATTTTCAAATTTCAAGGACCTTGTCTCAAATAAACAAAAAAACAGAACAAGAAACTAAGTGCTTAGAACTTCTATAGTCAAGGAACAGACTCATCTCTGCAGAATCTAAAAATAGAACGTTTGACGTTATAGTCTGTCAGTTGCCTGAAGTAAACAATTTAAAATATATTCTGTAACAGAATCAAAAAGGTTAGTTGTGGATAATTCTTCTTATTATTTTTTTTTTTTCAAGACAGGGTTTTCCTGTGTAGCTCTGGCTGTCCTGGAACTCACTCTTTAGTAGACCAGGCTGACCTCAGCCTTAGAGACACATCTGCCTTTGCTGGGATTAAAAGTGTGCACCACCACCACACAGCTGAAACTGTGGATAAATTTTTATACTTAGTTTGAGAAGGATTGATGGAGACTATGTATATATGTATATGTAATCTTACCTCTTAGAGTTGATAATTCAGTAAATATTTGTCCAGGGCCTTTCTTATGAAGTAGCAGTATGTTATATAAGTACATATTTTAGAATTATAATAATATTTTACATTATTATGCTTTTTCAGTTTAGAAAGAAAACATCAGAAGACATCCATAATATATATGTTTTAAATTTTTACTTATTGAATCTCTGTCTCCTGTCTCAGACTCTGTGTGTGACAGAGACAGGAAGACCAGAAGAGGTTGTCACCCATTTGAATTGGAGCTATAGGCACTGAGAGCTTCCTAATGTCAGAACTGGGACTCAGACTCAGGTCTTCCGGAAGAGCAGCATGTGCTGTCTCTTCAGCCTCCCCCACCCCATGCTTTTAATGGAGAAATCTTTACTCTGAATTCTAGATTCTGAATAGAGTTATTTCAACTCTACCACTGACTTTCTTTCTATATCTATAACTTTGTCATTCTCAATAATTCCTGTCAATGGAACCATGCCTCTTTTTATGTTTGGCTTCTTTGGGCTTGTTCTTGAGATTTATTATATTGTGGCATGTATAGGCCTTTGTTTCTTTTTACTGTTGAATAATATTCCATTCCTCTGTATGGATTTATTACATTTAGTTACTCATTCACAAGTCGTCAGGAATTAATGTAGTTTTTCCTTTTGGCTGTTAGGAGCGGTGCTGCTATAAACATGATGTGTAAGTGTTTGTGCTCGCATGTTTTCTCTTTCTCTTTTCAGGCAGGTTCACAGAGCAGCCTTGTTGCATCATGTAGCAAATTTATGCCAAACCTTTTAAGAAGCCACCAAATTTAGTGACTGGATAATTTTGCAGTCATGACAGTAGTATTTGAAGGCTTTAATTCCTTTATATCCTTGTCAGCACTTTAAAATTACTTAATTTTTGTTTCTTTCAGACAGGTTTCAGGATTTCTCTGTATAACAGTTCAGGCTGTCATGGAACTTGCTTTGTAAACCAGGCCGGCTTTGAACTCACAGCGATCCATCTGCCTTTGCCTCCTGAGTGCTGTGATTAAAGGCGTGTGCCACCACCGCCTGGCAAAAAAAAATTACTTATTTTTAAATAGTAATTCTTTAAATTTAATTCTCATAAATGTAAAATTATACATTATTGTGGGTTTAGTTTGAATATTTTTGATAATCAGTGATGTTCAGCATCTTTACATGTGCCTTTTGGTCATTTACATGTCTTCCTGGGTAAAATGTCTTTTTTGTCTACAGAGCAGGGTAGAGCAGGGTTTCTCTGTATAGCCTCGGTTGTCTTGGAACTTGCTCTTCTGTCTGCTTCTACCTCCAGAGTGGTTAGGGTCTAAATTTATTGTTTTACATATGGATAGCCAATTGCTTCAGAACATTTCTTGTTAATACTGTTTTTCCTTATTGGACTGTCTTTGCACTGCTGTTGAAATTTGCTTGACCATAAAAATATAGACTTTTCAGGAGTCTCAATTCTGATAATTCGTCAGTTAATGTTTTGTGATATTAGACTCTGCACACACAGGTATACCAAGTGGTCAAGCACTCACTTAAGTTAAAACATGTTGTCTGGCCAGGTAGTGCTGGCACACACCTTTAATCCATGGGGAGGCAGAGGCAGGTGGATCTCTGTGAGTTTGAGACTAGCCTGGTATACAAGAGCTAGTTCCAGGACAGGCTCCAAAGTCACAGAGAATCCCTGTCTCGAAAAAACAAACCAAACCAAACCAAAACAAAACAAAACAGAAAAACAAAAAAAATGTTGTCTGTTCTTAATTAAATACTACCTTGTCTTGATTATTAAAACGTGTCAATTTCTTATTGCTGACAAATCTTTGAGAGAAATTTTAGAAGGAGGTTTATTTGGACTGGACAGTTTGGGGAGTGTACGTCCCTGGTTAGCTTCCTCCACTGCAGTGGTCTGTGTTGAGGCAAGCATTGCAGCATCAGGAACATATGCTGATGGAATGCTTACCTTGCGGAGCTGGGGATCAGAGAGGGAAGAGAGGAGGACTGGAGTAAACAGGGACAGTATACTCCTCAAAGACATTCCTCAGGTGTGCTACCTCCTCTGGGAGGCCCCACCTCTTAAGGCCTCTGCCACTTCCTCTGCTGATGTGGGAGTCTTCTGTTTTGTGTTGATTTCATTGGTTAAATAAAGAAACTGCCTTGGCCCTTTAAGAGGACAGAAAATTAGGTAGGCGGAGTAGACAGAACAGAATGCTGGGAGAAAGAAGCCGAGTCAGTCAGTCGCCAAGACTCTCCTCTCTGAGATGGATGCCCGTTAGACTTGTCCTGGTAAGCCACACTCAAGTGGCAATACAGATACTAGAAATGGGTTAGATCAATATGTAAGAGCTAGCCAATAAGAGGTTATAACTAATGGGCCAGGCAGTGTTTAAAAGAATACAGTTTCTGTGTAATTATTTCGGGGTATAAGCTAGCCATGCAGGAGCCGGGGCAGCCGAACGCAGCCCACCGCTCCACTTACTACACTCTGCCAGCCGAGGAACAAGCCTTCATTCAACACAGGAGGCTATGGAGACTTTTCCATTCAGTCCAAAGTTTTGAAAGTCAGAAGTGAAGTTCTCATGTGTTTATCAGGATGGTGCTTTTGGTTTTGAATCCTTTGCCTTTCCATAATACACATTAGGATCAGCTTGTCAATTTTTAGAAAAGGACATTCTGAGATTTGCTTAAAGATTGTATTGTATCTGTAGATAGAATTACCATTTTAATAACACTGCATTTTCTAAATACAAATGATTGTGGGAGATCTTTTCATTAATTTATGTCTTTAACTTCAGTAACTTTTTTAAGGTAAAGGTGTTATACTTCTTTTGCTAAATTTATTGCTAAATTTATTTTTCTCTTTTTTATTCTATTACAAATAGAGTTCTTTTTCTTGATTTTATTGATAGTATATAGAAATATTAATTTTGAAGTTGGGCACATGCCTTTAATCCCAGCACTCAGGAAGCACAGGCAGATGGATCTCTGTGAGTGCGACACCAGCCTGGTCTACCAGGAGAGTTCCAGGACAGGCTTTAAAGCTACAGTGAGAAGCCTTGTCTTGAAAAGCCAAAAAAAAATTAATTTTGCACATTAAGGCAATCTTATCAAAAGCAATCTACAGATTTAATGCAATGCCCAGCAAAATCCCAGAAAAATTCTTCACAGACCTTGAAAGAATGGTACTCAACTTCATATGGAAAAGCAAAAAACCCAGGATAGCCAAAACAGTCCTGTGCAATAAAAGAACTTCTGGAGGCATCACAATCCCTGTTGTAGAGTAGAGTTGACTTCAGACTCTACTACAGAGCTACAGTACTGAAAACAGCCTGGTATTGCCATAAGAACAGACAGGAGGACCAATGGAACCGGATAAAAGACCCGGATATCAATCTGTACATCTTTGAACCTCTGATTTTTTGACAAAGAAGCAAAAAATATCAAATGGAAAAAAGAAACCATATTTAACAAATGGTGCTGGCATAACTGGATATCAACATCTAGAAGAATGAAAATAGACCCATATCTATCACCGTGCACCAAACTCAAGTCCAAATGGATCAAAGACCTCAACATAAAGCCAGCCACAGTGAACCTTATAGAAGAAAAAGTGGGAAGGAAATACACATGAATGTATTAGCACAGGAGACCACTTCCTAAATATAACCCCAGCAATACAGACACTGAAACAATTAAGAAATGGGACCTCCTGAAACTGAAAAGCTTCTGTAAAGCAAAGGACATGGTCAACAAGGCAAAACAACAGCCTACAGAATGGGAAAAGATCTTCACCAACCCCACATCAGACAGGGGTTTGATCTCCAAAATATACAAAGAACTCAAGAAATTTGTCACTAAAAGAACAAATAATCCAATAAAAAAATGGAGTTCAGACCTAAACGGAGAACTCTCACCAGAGGGATCTAAATGGCTGAAAGATACTTAAGGAAATGTTCAACATCCTTAGTCATCAGAGAAATGCAAATAAAAACAACTCTGAGATTCCATCTTAAACCTGTAAGAATGGCCAAGATCAAAAACACCGATGACACTTATGCTGGGAAGGTTGTGAGGGAAAAGGGAACACTTCTGCATTGCTGATGGGAATGCAAGCTGATACAACCCCTTTGAATGTCAGTATGGCGATTACTCAGAAAATTAGGAAACAACCTTCCTCAAGACCCAGTTATACCACTTTGGGGTATATCCAAAGGATGTTCAATTGTGCCACAAGGACATGTGCTCAACTATGTTCATAGCAGCTTTGTTTGTCATAGCCAGAATCTAGAAACAACCTAAATGCCCCTCGACCAAAGAATGGATAAGGAAAATGTACATTTATGCAATGGAGTACTACACAGCAGAAAAACATAATGACATCTTGAATTTCATAGGAAAATGGAAGGAGTTGGAGAACATTATTTTGAGTGAGGTAACCCAGACACAGAAAGACACTTATCACATGTACTCACTCAGACGTGGTTTTTAAACACAAAGCAAAGAAAACCAGCCTCCAAACCACAATCCCAGAGAACTTAGACAACAATGAGGACACTAAGAGAGACTTACATAGATTGAATCTACATGGGAGGTAGAAAGTAGAAAAAGACAAGATCTCCTGAGTAAATTGGGAGCATGGAGATCTTGGGGAAGGGCTGAAGGGGGAGGGGTAGGCAGGGAGGGGAGCAGAGAAAAATGTAGAGCTCAATAAAAATCAATAAAAAAATTTGCACATTGATCTTATATTTTTAAAAATATATATTTGCAATTTATGTACATTCGTGTTTTGCCTGCATGTATGGCCGTGTGAGGGTGTTGGATCCTCTGAAAGTGTTGTTACAGACGTGGGTGCTGAGAATTGTACCTGGGTCCTCTGGAATAGTTGCAATTGCTCTTAACCGCTGAGCTATCTCTCCAGCCCTGATCTTGTATTTTTATAACCTTGCTGAAATTGATTTTTAGTTTTTTCTTGTTATTTGTTTTCTTAGGATTTTTTTATAAAATCATATCTTTTGCAGTAAAAAACAGATTTCCAGTCCGATACACATCTTTGTTTCTACACTTTCCCCTCTCTCCCTTCATTCACCATTTAAGGATGTTAAGTAAATCTTTGAATGCCTTGTTAACAGCAGTTGTCTTTGCTCTGTTCTCTCCCTTTTCGTCTTTAACCATTGCATATGCTAGGAGCATAGGTATTTGTAGATAGTCTTTATCAAGTTGCTCCTCAGCTTGGCATGGTGGTGTACAGGCCTGTAATCTTGGCTGCTGAGGAGGCAGAGGCAGGATGAAGATCAAGGCCTACCTTGTCTACAGAGTGAGTTTAAGGCCACCTTGGCAGCTTGGCGAGACCCTGGCTCTAAATAAAAAGTTAAAAGAAGGCTTGGATATAGCCTTGTGGTAGAGCACTTGCGCAGTGTGCGTGAAGCCCTGAAGCCAATCTCTAATATTGTGGAGTTTCTTCTCTGTTTTTCTTTGTTAATCTAGGAGAGTTTATCAGCTTAGTCTTTTCAGAGAGCTCAATATTGGTTTTGCTGATTTTTTCTCTTCTGTTTTAGTGGTATTGAAAGAAGTTAAAGTTGTATGTACACATTGTTTTTCTCCAGGGCTACTGCTGTTGGAGAGACAGGGCTAATTTCTTTGAGACAAATCTTTTTCTTAATTCCTAGAAAACTTTACATTTAGCTCTTTGAGATAGTTTTCTTTTTCATCTGAATGATTTGACATTTTATTTTTAATGTTAGTCTTTGGTTTTCCAGTTTTAATTTTTGTCTATTGACTTCCTACCACAGATAATCAAGAAAATGTCCACAGATTTGCTTACAGGCCTGATGGAAACATTTTCTCAATTGGGGTTCCCCTTCCCTGAGAGCTCTAGCTTGTGTCAGGTCAATAAGAACTCAATAAGGGCAAAGTGAACAACTGATACCCTCTAGAGTCCTGTGCTTTAAGCTGTGACTTTTGGCATGTCAGCTGCTTGCCTCACTGCTTGCTTTGACTTGTTAGGTACATCAGTTATCTACCTGCTTCTTCTATTGCTGTGACGTCTTTTCTGCCTGTGCTCTCTATCTGGGAGCTCTTTCCTGTTATAGTTATTACTGTTGATTTTCTGGAGAGTATCATGCTTTAGTTTGCCATTTTAAAGTAAGAATGTGTATTCTGTCATTTATACTTTTTCTCTTTGTAATGTGTGTTACATTTACAGTGATTGAAATATATTAAAAAAGAAAGAAGTCTCTCTCTTCCAAAAGTACCCAGCGTTTGATGGCTACAAAGCTTGAAAAATATAGTGTGTTTTCAGTGGACAGTATTTTGTTACGAGTAAGATACCACTTTGCATTGTTACCCGAGTTTTACAGTGGACACATTTTACTAAGTTGTGAATTTATTATCCTAGGACTTTATCATATTCCGTTATTTTCAAATTCTGTTTTTAAAATAAGCTATAAGAAATGCTGTTATAATAATTTTATTGCACGAGAATTAGATTTTGTTATTACCTTGTTTTGTAGGTTGAAAAATGCTCCATTGGATATAAAGCAAATGCTTAAAAATGAAACCGAGTCAGATATCACCTCCGATCTCAGAAAAAAACTCCATCGGGCTAAGAAGGAGAAATTAGATATGACAGCCAAGCACAACGCAGAGGTAGGATTCATTTTCCTCCCGTGTAATGTTAGGAGTCGAGTTTCAGCCAGGCATGGTGGAACATACCTTTAGTTCCACATTGGGGAGGCAGAAGCAGGTGAATTTCCGTGTTCGAGACTAGCCTGCTCTACAGAGGGTTACACAGAGAAACCCTGTCGTGAACCCTCCCGCAACGTCTTCCCCAAAGTTGGGTTTCATTAGAAACTACATGTGACCTTTGTCACTGTGTCATTCTAGTACTTCAGAGGAAGCTGCAGTAATGAAACCCTTTCATATAGCAGAATTGTATAGGAACATTCGAGTTGAATGTTATTAAATTGATTTGTTTGTTATTTTAAGTGTATTTTAATTAAGTAAAATATTTTACTTTGCTGAGTGTGGTGGCGCACACCTTTAACTACAGTACTTGGGAGGCAGATCTCAGTGAGTTCGAGGCTAGCATGGTCTACAGAGCAAGTTCCATGACAGCCAGCACTGTTACACAGAGAAACCCTGTCTCAGAAAAAAAAAATTTTTACTTTTTGTGTGTGGAAGTGCATATGCCATGCACTCATGTGGAGGTCAGAGGATAACTTGTGGTACCTTGTTATGCTGGATAGTTTAAAGTCAGTTTGACACCAGCTAGAGTTATCCGAAAGTGAGAAAATGCCTCCATGAGATCCAGTTGTAGGGTATTTTCTTAGTTAATGATTGATAGGGGAGGGTCAAGCCCATTGTGGGTTGTTCCATCCACAGAACAAGAGCAGGCTGAGCAAGCCATGGGGAGCAAGCCAGTGAGCAGCACTCCTCCATGGTCTCTGCCTCCAGGTTCCTGCCTCCGGGTTCTTGCCCTGTTTGAGTTGCTCTCCTGACTTCCTTCAGTGATGATCAGTGCTATGGAAGTGTAAGCCAAATAAACCATTTTGTCCTCACCTTGCCTTTTGGTCATGTGTCTCATCACAGCAATAGGAACTCCAATTTAAGACACCTGTGGTGCCAGGGACTAAAATGAGGTCAGGTATGAAAGCAGGTTGAGCCATCCTGATGACCAGACGTATTTTAATTAAAAGAATTGACATGGCCAAATGTGTTATTTGATGGATGTGATTGATGACTAAAGAATTTATAAATTAGAAAAATATTATTTTGAGAGCACTCTTGTTATGTAACAGAGCTTCCTCAAACTCAGTCCTTCTACTGCAGCTTCCCAAGTGCTGTGATCTTCTGTGTGTACTACTTTTGTATTTATGTGTGTGCTATCTTATGTGTGTTCTGCTGTGCAGGCTTAAACCATTCACATTTTTGAAGTTATAATGTAGATTCCTTTAGGGTATGAATCATGGGACAGTTTTTTTCCTAGATAAGTGCATTGTGTATAGAATTTTTATTAGTATAATTCAGAAATCATTTTAGTTTTTTATATTCTGACATCTTATTAGTGTGTATGTATTGTGTAGGTACATATGTATATTTAGAGTAGTTTTCTTTCCCTTCTAAGAGAATTCATAAATCGTATGTTTATGCCTTTTATGCCCTTACTCTTTTTCCTGTACTTAAGTTTTATTTTCTTTTTCTGTGTGTATGTGGTGTAGGAATGAAACTTACCTAATGCTAGGCAATTTCTCTCCTAGTTTGTTTGTTTTGTTTTTTCAAGACAGGGTTTCTCTGTGTAGCTTTGGAGCCTGTCCTGGCACTCGCTTTGTAGACCAGGCTGGCCTCAAACTCATAGAGATCCACCTGCCTCTGACTCTGGAGTACTGGGATTAAAGGCATGTGCTACTACTGCCTGGCTTTTTTACTTTTTTAAAGCATAGAACTTTACTTACGTTTTTTGCTTAAATATTTAGCATTTTATTATTTTGTAATTGAAAAATTTTCCATACACTGTATTCTGATCACTTCCCCTCCCCAGCTCCTCCCAGATCCTTCACTTCTACCGCCCCACCTAACTCCAGTCTCTTTTTTTCCTCTCTTTAAAAACCAAACACATATCACTTTTACTTTCCTTCAAACTATCATAAAATTTTGTGATGTTTTGAAAATCCCTGGTTGTAGTTTTCTCCACCAATGCAATAAGCCAAGTCTAGCCCAGTTAATAAGACCAGGTTTAATACACAGAGCAAAGCAACTCCCAGGTGTCTCTCAGGAAGGCAGGAGAGAAATGACAAGGCAGGTCCAGGGACCAGGTCTTAAATAGCCTGAAGGCTTGGTCCCGAGCATCTCACGGGGAGGAGCTGCCACTTTGCAGGCTTTCTGAAGGTGGGGACATGACAGAAGAGGGCACAAATATCATTCTCTAAATGGTTGTGAGCCACCATGTGGTTGCTGGGAATTGAACTCAGGACCTCTGGAAGAGCAGCCAGTGCTCTTAACCTCTGAGCCATCTCTCCAGCCCCAGGCATAATTTTGTTATTCAAATGTGCTTTCTGTTCCTTTTGTTTCTTTAGAAAGGATTTCCTCTAAAGGAGCCTATCAGGCACTCACGATTATCATTTGGTAAGAGGCAGCGCTTCCTTCCTAGTGTTTGAGAATTCGGGTAGACACAGAATGAGGTTTTGCTAAGAAATATAAATGCTTGTGTATGTAGTCGCATCGCCTTGGAGACATGCTTTAGTGCTAGTTCATGAGCTGAGGAATCTGTTTTTAGCTGTCCAGCTACGAGAGCCATATTGCCAGGCTGCGGTCTGAGGTGGAAAAAGGAGAAGCCCTGCGGCAGCGCCTGGAGTATGACCTGGCTGTGGCTAGGAAGGAGGCTGGTCTGGGGAGCCGGGCAGCAGAAGAGAGACTGGCTGAGGCACAGAGGATCCAGGAGAAACTCTGCGGTAAGGCAGCACCTCCTCTCCCCGTTTAGAGCATCCTTGCTCACTGTTGCATATCCATAATGGATCTCATGTAGGGTTTTCACTCATGGGACTATGTTTAAATTCTTTTGTTTCCACATTTGGATTTAACCCAGAGCATCATGCATAGTAAGCAAACACTTTGTCACTGAATTGGGTTTTCAGTCCTACATTAATTTTTTGAGACATTTTTTGGCATTAGGGGAAGAATGGTATGTATTCCATGATGATTCAGACTTACTGCGTAGCTGAAGATGACTTTAAAATTGGACTCTTCTTTCCCTCCCTCTCTCCCTTCCTTCCTTCCTTCCTTCCTTCCTTCCTTCCTTCCTTCCTTCCTTCCTTCCTTTTTTTTGTTTTTGTTCTTTGAGACAGGGTTCTCTGTGTAACAGCCTTGGCTGTCCTAGAATTTACAGAGATTCACCTGCTTCTTCCTCCCTAGTGCTGGGATTAAAGGTGTAAGCCATCACTGCCCAGCTTTGGGTTCTTTCTTGATTTCACCAGCTAAGTGCTGAGGTTATAGACATGCTCCACTGCTCCTGATTGAACACAAGGCTCTGAATATTGGTCAGGTACTCTACCAGTTGAACTGTTTATTCAGTTAATATTTTTATGTTGTATGAATGGAAAAAAACCAGTGCAGAATGCTGTTTTTAGAATACTTGTTCTTCAAGCAACATGCAAAATCACAAAGTATTTGTGTGTGTGTTCTATATATACTCTAGGCCCCTTCATAACGTATAATTTGAGTCAGAATTTCTAGCCTGTGTTCCAGAAACAATGCAGGTGATTTGTTGATTGCATAGGTTTCTGTGTCACTGCATTAGATTATATTCCTCAAAAAGAAAAAGGCACCATTTTAACATCCCAAATCTTCTGTTATATAGGTTTACTTATAAGTAAACTATTATTTAATTATATATAAATGTATATAAATTCACTTAAATTGTCATATAACTCAAAGCTCAGCCACCTGAGCTTTGGATTCACTGCACCTAGAAGGTTATTCAACAGAATCTCAGACAGCCCCAACCACACTTATTAGAGGAAAAAATGAATAGAAGAGGTAAGATCACATGCTACACCACAAAGAGCAACATAATACCAGTAAAACCTAAAGACCCTACAAAAGCAAGACCTGAACAACCAAATATGGATGAACAGAAGAAAATGATCTAAAAAAATAACCTTAAGAGAATGTTTGAAATTCTTAAAGATGAAATGAGAAATTACCTTAAAGAAATGAAGGAAAAAACATATAAAGAATTAGAAGATATCAGCAAATCACTTAAAGAAAACCAAGAAAAAGAACTCAAACATATAAAAGAAACTATTCAGGACTTGAAAACTGAGATAGAAAAAATAAAGAAAACACAAGCCGAAGGAATTATAGAAACAGAAATCATGAGAAAAAGATCAGGAACCACAAATGCAAGTATGAACAACAGAATACAAGAAATGGAAGAGACAATTTCAAGCACTGAAGTTAAAACAGAGGAAATAGATTTATCAGTTAAAGAAAACATTAAATCTAACAAAAGCTTAACCTAGAATATCCATGAAATATGCGATAACATAAAAGGCCAAATCTTAGAATAATAGATATAGAAGATGAAGAAGAAATTCAACTCAAAGGCACAGAAAATTTATTTAACAAAATCATAGAAGAAAATTTTTTCTACCTAAAGAAAGATATGCCCATAAAGATGCAAGAAGCTTACAGAACACCAAATAGACTGGATCCAAAAAAAAAAAAGTCCTCTCACCACATAATAATCAAAACACTAGACATACAGAGTAAAGAAAGAGTATTAAGAACTGCAAAGGAGAAAGGCCAAGTAACATATAAAGGTAGACCTATCAGAATTACACTTGACTTCTCAGTGGAGACAATGAAAGCCAGAAAGTCATGGTCAAGCATTATGCAGACATTAAGAGACCACAGATGCCAACCCAGACTACTATACCCAGCAAAACTGTTGATCACCATAGCAGGACAAAACAAGATATTCTATGACAAATCTAGATTTCACCAATAGCTAGCCACAAACCCAGCCCTATAAAAATACTAGAAGGAAAATTCCAACCCCAGGGTGATGGCTACACTAACATACACACACACAATTGGTAATTTCATTACAGCAAATCCTGAAGAAGAAAAAATTGCACAAGAGCTGGGGAGATGGCTCAGTGGTTAAGAGCATTGCCTGCTCTTCCAAAGGTCCTGAGTTCAATTCCTGGCAACCACATGGTGGCTCACAACCATCTGTAATGAGGTCTGGTGCCCTCTTCTGGCCTGCAGACATGCACACAGACAGAATATTGTATACATAATAAATTAATAAATATTTTTTAAAGAAG
>NW_026067976.1:6163995-6231272 GCF_014885135.2 Alexandromys fortis | reverse complement strand
GAGTGAGTCGCCATGATGCTCCCACTCCAGACAGACGCAGGTTAAGATCCTCTCTGGTAAGCCAGCTCATGGGCTACACAGAATATTAGAAATGGGTTAGAACAATATGTAAGAGCTAGCCAATAAGAAACTGGAACTAGCCGGGCCAGGCAGTGTTTGAAAGAATACAGTTTCCGTGTAATTATTTCGGGCATAAGCTAGCCATGCGGGCGGCCGGGTGCCGGGGACACAGCCCCGCCGCTCCTATTTCAACAATCCATCCCTCTTCTGCATACAAGAAATGCATCTCAACCTCAAAGACAGACATCATCTCAGAGTAAAAGATGGGAAAAATATACCCATCAAATGGACCTAAGAAACAATGGGTATAGCTATCTTAATATCTAACAAAATAGACTTCAAGCTAAAATCAGTCAAAAGAGACAAAGAAGGACATTTCATATTAGTCACAGGAAAAATCCATCAAGAGGAAATCTCAATACTGAATATCTATGCCCCAAATACAAGGGCACCTTCATATGTCAAAGAAACACTTCTAAAGCTTAAATTATATATTAAACCTCACACAATAATAGTGGGAGACTTCAACACTCCCCTCTTACCACGGGACAGGTGAATCAGACAAAAAATGAACAGAGATAAGAGAACTAACAGATTTTATGACTCAAATGGACTTAACATCTATAGAATATTCCATCCAAACAGAAAAGAATATACCTTCTCAGCACCTCATGGAACCTTCTCAAAAACTGACCACATACTCGATAACAAAACAAACCTCAACAAATACAAAAAAATTAGACTAACACAATGTATCTTATCAGATCACCATGCTTTAAAACTAGAAATCAACAGCAATATCAATTCCAGAAAACCCACAAACACATGGAAATTAAACAATGCTCACCTGAATCATCAATGGATCAAGGAAGAAATAAAGGGGGGAAATTAAAGACTTCCTAAAATTCAATGAAAATGACCATACAACATACCCAAATTTATGGGATACAATGAAAGCAGTGTTAAGAGGCAAGTTCATAGCAATAAATGCCTACATAAAGGAGCTGGAAAAAATTCCACACTAGTGAATTAACAGAACATTTGAAAACTTTAGAACAAAAAGAAGCAAACTCACCTAAGAGAACTAGACAGCAGGAAATAATCAAATTGAGAGCTGAAATCAACAAAATAGAAACAAAGCAATACAAAGAATCAATGAGACAAAGACTTGGTTCTTCGAGAAAATGAACAAAATAGACAAACCTTTATCCAAACTAACCAAAAAGCACAGAGAGGATATCCAAATTAACAAAATCAGAAATGAAAAGGGGGACATAACAACAGACATGGAGGAAATACCGAGTCATATTTTGAAAACCTGTACTTTACAAAATTGGAAAACTTAAAGGAAATGGACAACTTTATGGGAAAATATCAGTTACCAAAATTAAATCAAGACCAGATAAGCAAATTAAATAGACCTATAACTGCTGAAGAAATAGAAACAGTCATCAAAAGTCTCCCAACCAAAAAAAGTTCAGGACCAGATGGTTTCAGCTCAGAATTCTACAAGACTTTCAAAGAGGAACTAACACCAGTACTCCTCAAATTATTCCACACAATAGAAACAGAGGGAACATTGTCAAACTCTTTCTATAAGGCTACAATTACCCTGATACCCAAACCACAGAAAGACAACACTAAGACAGAGAATTATAGACCAATCTCATTCATGGACATTGATGCAAAACTTGAAATTTTCATGCAAATGGATGAGTGAGGTAAGCCAGACCCAAAAAGAGGAACTTGGGATGTACTCACTCATATTTGGTTTCTAGCCATAAATAAAGGACATTGAACCTATAATTAGTGATCCTAGAGAAGCTAAATAAGAAAGAGAACACAAAGAAAAACATATAAGCATCCTCCTGAATATTAACCTTCATCAGGCAATGAAAGGAGACAGAGACAGAGACCCACATTGGAGCACCGGACTGAAATCTCAAGGTCCAAATCAGGAGCAGAAGGAGAGCGAGCACGAGCAAGGAACTCAGGACCGCGAGGGGTGCACCCACACACTGAGACAATGGGGATGTTCTATCGGGAACTCACCAAGGCCATCTGGCCTGGGTCTGAAAAAGCCTGGGATAAAACCGGACTTGCTGAACATAGTGGACAATGAGGACTACTGAGACCTCAAGAACAGTGGCAATGGGTTTTTGATCCTACTGCACGAACTGGCATTGTGGGAGGCTAGGCAGTTTGGATGCTCACCTTACTAGACCTGGATGGAGGTGGGTGGTCCTTGGACTTCCCACAGGGCAGGGAACCCTGATTGCTCTTTGGGGGGGGGATTTGATTGGGGGGGGGGGAGGGAAATGGGAGGTGGTGGCGGGGAAGAGACAGACATTTTAATAAATAAATAAATAATCTTTAATAATAATCTTTAATAAATAAATAATTAAAAACTCAAGTAATTGGACACCAAAAGATCACATAATCCAATAAAAAAATGGAGTACAGACCTAAACAGAGAACTCTCACCAGAGGAATCTAAAATGGCTGAAGGACTCTTAAGGAAATGTTCAACATCCTTGTCATCAGAGAAATGCAAATCAAAACAACTCTGAGATTCCATCTTACACCTGTGAGAATGGCCAAGATCAAAAACACTGATGACAACTTATGCTGGAGAGGTTGTGGGGAAAAGGGAACACTTCTGCATTGCTGGTGGGAATGCAACCCCTTTGGATGTCAGTGTGACAATTTCTCAGAAAATTAGGAAACAACCTTCCTCATAACCCAGTAATGCCACTTTTGGGTATATATCCAAAGGATGCTCAATCATGCCACAAGGACATGTGCTCAACTATGTTCATAGCAGCTTTGTTTGTCGTAGCTAGAATCTGGAAACAACCTAAATGCCCCTCAACCAAAGAATGGATAAGGAAAATGTGGTACATTTACACAGTGGAGTATTACACAGCAGAAAAACATAATGACATCTTGAATTTCACAGGAAAATGGATGGTTCTAGAAAATATTATTTTGATTGAGGTAACCCAGACACAGAAAGACAATTATCACATGTACTCACTCATAGGTGTTTTTTAAACATAAAGCAAAGAAAGCCAACCTACAAACCCTTATACCCAGAGAACTTAGACAACAATGCAGACACTAAGAGAGACTTACATAGATATAATTTACATGGGAGGTAGAAAGTAGAAAAGACAAGATCTCCTGAATAAATTGGGAACATGGGGACCTTGGGAGAGGGTTGTAGTGGAGAAGGTAGAGGCAGGTAGGGGAACAGAGAAAAATGTAGAGCTCAATAAATAACAATAAAAAATATCAATAAAAACATTATGAAAATAAATTAAATAAATAAAGAGCATATATCCCATAAAGAAATAATCAGGAGCTACAAAAAAGGGAAAAACTTAGGAATTGAAAATGAAGTAGAAACGAAAAGCATTAGGAGAATTATTTGAGATGAAAATGAAAGAATTTTCTAGTAATTAATGTGCAGAAGGCAGAGTGGAAAATAGAGAAGAGATGAGAAAATTAAGCACAATCCAAATAATAGATTATAGAGATGGTGGTAGACAGAAGGCTGGTTGATGGTTGATGGTCACTGAAGGTCACACCTGCTGACTACAGGGTGTGAATTGCCAAATTGAACAAACCACTGAATTTCACCACTGAAGGCCCAGGAAGCAGTGTAAAGTTTCAGAGCAAAGAGATTTTAAAGCTTTGAAAGAAGTAGGAACGAAGTAGGCTGACTGTAGAGGGCCAAGTATCAGACTTCGAAACACTGACTGCTGCACCATGGAAAGGTGCTAGGGAAACACTTCTATGCATTTATTTTACAGTTTTGAATTTTGCATCTTTTATATGATTCATGCAAAACAGAAGTACAATTTTAAAATTCATGCTACTAATATAATTAGCATTTTTGTTTGTTTAACATGTATATTTATAAAGTACTTCATTTTATCTCCACTAAAACTTAATGAGGAGGTGTTTTCATTCCTACTGTGGTTGGGGAATTGGAGATTTGATCAGGAGTTAGACCTGGAAGCCATTCCCTCCTTTTCTAGATGCTTAACCAGCAATGTAGTATGTTGTGCCGTTCACTGCTAGAGTAAAGTAGGGCTGGAGGTGAGCAGTGCATCTGTGGTAGGGCAGGCTCTGAGGCTGCAGCAGTGTTTGAGCTTTAGTTTCTTGGCTTTCTTATTGCCAAGGTGTGTTAAAATTAGCATTTTCCCCCAGGTGGTGGTGGTGCACACCTTTAATCCCAGCATTTAGGAAACAGAAGCAGGTAGTTCTTTGTGAGTTCAAGGCTAGCCTGGTCTACAGAGCGAGTTCTAGAACAGGCTCCAAAACTACAGAGAAACCCTGTCTCCAAAAAGTAAACCAACCAACCAAACAAACAAAATTAGCATTTTTCTATAATGAAACATTAAAAACTATAATCTTGAGTCTTTAAAAGGTAGCTGGGGGAGGCTGGAGTTAAAAATGTAGCTCTAGGGGGCTCAGGGGCTAAGAGCACTTACTGCTCTCTCTTATAGAGAACCCAGATTTGGTTCCCAATCACATGTAAATCCAGTTAGAGGGAATCTAATATCTTCTTCTAACCTTCAAGGGCTTCGGACACATGTGATGTATAGACATGCTGGCAGAAGACTCATAAATAAAAAAAATCTTAGAAAAAGATAAAATAGCTCTAAATGTCATTTTTTTTTTTTTTGAGACTGGGTTTCTCTGTAGCTTTGGAGACTGTCCTGGAAAACTAGCTCTTGTACTTGTAACTCTTGGCCTCAAACTCACAGAGATCCGCCTGTCTCTGTCTCCTGAGTGCAGTGCTGGGATTAAAAGTATACGCCACCACTGCCCAGCAATGTCATGATCTTTTAAAAGATCAGTATGGGGCTGGAGGGATGGCTCAGTAAAAGCTCTTATTACTTAAGCGTGAAGGCTGGAGTTCAGATACCCAGTACTGACATAGAAAGTCAGCCATGGCCACACATACATATGATCCTGAGGATCATGCTGTAAGTAAAGTCAGCTCCAGTGCGGTAGGGGCAGGGCCAGGAGGACTCGTTAGGTTTGCTAACTGACTCCAGTCTAGCCGAGGTTTAATGAGAGGCCCTGTTTTAGAGAAACACGATGGAGAGTGGTAGAGCAGGACAGCTGACATCTTGCTGTGGTCTTCGCAGTGCTATTATATACCACACACTCATACATACACAAGTGCACATATACACAACAAAATAGTCCTCGTTAGGGCCTTGTTCAAAAAAGGAGAAAAACACACATTTAGTTTGTTTTCTTTTAAAAAATGTATTATTGCATAGAAGTAAGTGTGTGTGTGTGTGTACCATGGGGTACATGGGAAGGTCAGAGGATAATCTTTCCAAAGTTTATTCTTTTCTTCCATTGTGGAATCTGGGAATCTAACTAAGGTCATCAGGCTTCTGAGGCTAGGGATTTGACCCACTGATATATTTCAAGTCCCAGATTCACACACACACATATGTACACACAGACACAGATATATGCATATATATGTGTATATATATATACACATACACATATGTATATATGTTTGTCTATCTTTAAGTTTCTTTCTTTCTCTTTCCTTCCTTCCTTCCTTCCTTCCTTCCTTCCTTCCTTCCTTCCTTCTTTCCTTCCTTCCTTCTTTCTTTCTTTCTTTCTTTCTTTCTTTCTTTCTTTCTTTCTTTCTTTCTTTCTTTCTGTTTTTGAGACAGGGTCTCTTTACATAGCCCTGGCTGTCCTGGAACTTACTCTGTTGACCAGGCTGACCTCCAACTGAAGAGATCCGCCTGCCTCTGCTTCTAGAGTGCTGGGATTAAAGGCATGAACAACTACACTCAGCCAGATTTTTTTTCTTGAAAAGAGTAAAATGTTAGTGCTAGGTGCTGCTAGTGCTACAGGTGTACCTAAACATGGCATACCTTTAAGAACCTGCCATATTGTGTTGGACTCTAGCATCCAAACACCGAGGAGGAGTTGCCCCCAGAGACCACCTCACACACCACAGCCGATGCAAAAGCATGAGGATTTTATTAATTCTGTCATGACAGGGTCCTTCAGCATTCGGGAAGCTGAGAGACCTCGAATAGCTGGTACAGTCTACTTTTAAAGGGGCCACAGAAGTAAGGGGGGTTGTTCTTTGACTATTCTGATTGGCTTATTTGAAAGGGCTATTACCAATAATTGGCTGGAGAGCTGTTGCCAGATCAGATGGGGTAAGAGGTCATTTTGACCCCGTTTCCCAGGGGACTGAATCAAAACATACATATATGGGTAATTGTTCAGAAACTGAGTACGTGCATGTGTAGCTGTTAGGTCCTTGGTTCCCAGGGGAGGAGGGGAAGCACTATGGCACAGAGGCTGAGAGGATTCAGAATTGTCAGAATTAGCTTCAGAATTGTCTTAAAGTCTTACAATTGGCTTGTAGCAAAATCACTTCCATCTGAGGGCAGGAAGAGAGTGAAAAATCAGTATAGTACTACAGGGACTGTGGGTTTTTCTAGAGTTTGCTGAAGGGAGAAATATTTTGCCTTAAGCTCTATTGGCTAGGTTCTTCTTAGACTCTTAATGAATTAATTTGTGGTTATAAATATATTAATTCTATCATATTTTTAATAGCTCAGAATTCAGAACTTCAAGGAAAGGTAAATGAAATTGAGAGAACATTTCAGACTTCCCAAGAGAAATGGAAAGAAGAATGCAGAAAATTTGAACATGATTTGGAGGAAAGAGACAATATAATTCAAAATTGCAATCAAGAATACGAGTTACTTATGCAGGAAAAAAACAGGCTACAAAAAACTCTACAGGTAAAATACTTGACCTAAGTGAAAGTTTCTCTGTATAATACCCACTGCAACCCACTGAGGTGGATAGTACATCAGACTACACTTGGGCTCCCTCCCTCCCTCCCTCCCTCCCTCCCTCCCTCCCTCCCTCCCTCCCTCCCTCCCTCCTTCCCTCCCTCCCTTTTAGAGGCATTTTCACAGATCTCCTGGTTTGCACTTCAGTGTTGTTTTAAGATGTATACTCTTTATTTTGTGAAAAGCATTTGAGATCTCTGATCCTGGTGAGTCCTTGTCTCAACTGTCTGAGGCCTTGGGTTTGGTCCAAATCACATAAACGGAAGAAACACAACAGAAATTAAGCAAACAAAAGGTAACAATGATAGCCAGAAGGAAAGCAGCCACCGTTTCTTTGGAATACTGTGACAATTAAGACACATATCCTTTTTCTTCTAGCAACATTAAAATGTAGATTTTAAAAATGTCGTTTCTAGTTGGGCAGAGGTGGTGCTTGAGCTCTGTGAATTTGAGGCCAGCCTGGTCTACAGAGCAAGTTACGGGACAGCCAGGGCTACAAAGAGAAACCCTGTCTCCAGAAACCAAAACAAAATAAAAGTGGGTTCTAGATTTCAGTTTGGATATGAAATAAATACAGAAAATTATGTGTTTTATAATTCCTTATTTTGTAGAGCACATTCTATGATGAATAATGAAATACAAAACATTTAGTTTTTACTAAGACTATATTAGTTTTGCCCCCCCCCCTTTTTTTTTACACTCCCTACAGTACAAGTGGGCTGGGGTTGAAGTTGACAAGCAATTTAGACAGTAGATATTGAACTGAGTATATGTGCAATGATTTTGAAGTAGCTCTTTAATTTTTTTCTTCCCCCAAGACAGGGTTTCTCTGTGTAGCTCTGGCTGTCCTGGAACTCACTCTGTAGACCAGAATGGCTTCCAACTCTGAGATCATCTGCCTCTGCCTCCTAAATGCTGGGATTAAAGGCGTGCACCAACACATTCTGGTATAATTGTTTAAACTTTTTAAAAAAGAAAAGAAAAATATAAAAATGCTCCATAGTTACCTCAAGTATCCATTATTTTTATGTGCTGTTGCATTCTTGCATGGTCTCAGGAACTTGACCTGACTGGGGAGGTATGAGAATTAAGAAAGGGCAGACCCAGGGACGCAGAAAAGCTGGTATTGGGTTTTCTGGGACCTCTGATGGAGAAGCCCTAGCATCCTGGAAGCTCAGTGTACTTATTGCAGCTAAACAAGGAGGTGGGGTTACTGCATGTGGATAAATGTGGAGGCAATCAGGAAGGCTGGGTTAGCCCATCTTCGCAGGCAGCAGTCTCTGCAGGAGAGCAGTCTTAGGTCATCTGGGGAGAAAGCTATGGTGGAAGTTTTCTGTACACACTGTCAACATGGCACTTGCACCCATGGAAGGCATTGCCATCCTTCTGAGCCTCACCTGGGATAGGCAGTGCTCCCTGACATGGCTGTGCCTGTGTCAAACAACATACACCCACTTAGGCTTTTCTTGCTCCTTATATTGGATTTTCACTAAAAAATTATTTTACCACAACATTTAAATGTAAAAGTTTTGGCCGGGTGGTAGTGGTGCACGCCTTTAATCCCAGGACTCAGGAAGCAGAGGCAGGCAGATCTCTGTGAGTTCAAGGCCAGCCTGGACTACAAGAACTAGTGCCGGGATAGGCTCCAAAGTTACAGAAAAACCCTGTCTTTGAGAAACCAAAAAACAAAACAAACAAACAAACAAAAGTTTTGTCCTAAGTGTCCCCAGACAGTGTCAACTGATTTACTTTTATTTTTCTCCCTGTCCATAATCAATTTGACAAATAAAAAAAAAATAACTTGTTTCTTGTAACACTGCATTGCTATGTCCTGGTGTTTGAATGATGGATGTGTCGGGGTGCTCAGTCTGTGAGTTCTTAGGTGGACATGTGTTACTTTGTCACACTAGGAAGAAAGAAGGGTTGATGGTGACTCCTTACATCAATTAGCTTTCACTTTAAGGTATGCAATCTGGTATGATCTTTTCCACTACTTTGTATATCTCTGCTTTGAGTTTAGTCTGTTGTGTTTGAGCTCCCTCACACTGAGATGGATAGAGGAGTTTGGGCTTGAATAGGAGTCACTTTTTGGTCCTAGGGGTCGGGAAGCCTCAGGCTCTTGAGGCTTTCTGCTGGTGAAAGTTAAGAGGGTAATGTGTATAAATCAGATCCTTGTGGACAGGCCCCTTTTTCCTCGCAGAAACCTAGACCTTTTCTCCTCAACCTGTAGACTAGAAAATTGATCTTCACAGAAACCTGTATTTTTTTTATTAAGGATTTGGACCTAATTAGATCTCATAAATGTAGTATATTTAGGAAAATTAAAAAGGAAAAGCCTTTGAAACCGCTCTTTATCTATAGAACTAGAAATTAGTTATAGTCTGAACTGAGAATTTATATTTTCAAAGTTTTAATTTTTAGAAATACTCTTTTTTTGAGGGGGATTGAGACAAGGTTTCTTTGTGTAGTAGTGGCTATTCTGGAACTGGCTCTGCAGATCAGGCTGGCCTTGAACTTTTTATTTATTTATTTATTTGAGACAAGGTTTCTCTGTAGATTTTGTGGCTTTCCTGGAACTAGTTCTTGTAGACCAGGCTGGCCTTGAACTCACTGAGGTCGCCTGCCTCTGCCTTCCTAGTGCTGGGATTGAAGGTGTGTGCCACCACCACCTGGCTTGGCCTCAAACTCTTAAGAGATCTGCCTGCCTCTGATTCCCAAGTGCTGGGATTAAAGGTGTGTGCCACCATGACCTGGCATCATTTAGGAATATTCTTACTCTGACTTATTGAACAACACCCTTCATACTTTTTTTTGAAAAAAAAAAAAAACAGATTTGCATATAAATTTTAGGGATAATACAGTTTTGATAGAAAGATATATTTTGATTTATACTTGCTGAAAGAATCCCAGTCTCAACCCCTTAGAGTTTTTTTCATTTTTCACAATAAGCACTGGTCACATTATTGACTCTGTTATGAGGGATAATACAATTTATTCACAGGTAAAGATGTCCATACTAACGGGAATTCATTTTTTTTCATTTTGTCCCAACCCCTCATATTGCATTTATTTATTTCAGATTTATATTTTGATAATCAAGGTGATAGTTTTATTAAGATTTTAAGAATGAATTATTAATTTTTGAGAGCCAGTCCTTGGCTGGCCTTGAATTCTCAGTATAGACAAGGATTACTATGAACTTCTGATTATTCCGCCTCCACCTCCCAAACCCCGAGATTATAGGTATGTACCACCATGCCTGGTGTTGTGCAAACTGGGGATTGAATCCATGTCTTGAGGCATGCTAAGCATGCCAACCCCAAGATTTTAACACAGATTAAGAGTTTTTAACAGCCTGTTAGAAGGGAGAACCCCTTGTACGTTTAAACTAGGTTTAAAAGATAAAAGGTAACCTTTATTGATGTAATAGTAAAGTAAGATTTTATTCACGTAAAGGAAGCGCTGGAAAAGCATCAGCAAGAGAAGAATGAGATGGAGTCTCACATCAGGGAGACTGCATTGGAGGACTTTAGATTACAAGCAGAACAGTGGGAAGCAGAACGAAGAGAGTTACAGCTTATAGTACAGGTATTTTAAAAATAATTAGTCTCTAAAATGTGTTTTTGATGCTTATGATACTAAAATGTTATTAATAGGATAATTTACTAGCTCCCTCAGGTGAAAAATAATTCTAAGTCTTTGATTTCTGGAAGGCCATGCTTCACTTGTAGTGATAAGACAGTAGGGAAGCTGTTGCAAATAGAGATCATGATTATTACAGTTGGATAGCTTCATTGCAGGGTGTGTATGACTTCTAGGTCTTTCGTTTTGAGATAGGGTCTCACGTAGACCAAGCTGGACTTAAACTTGCTGCATATTTCTTGTTATTCCTGAATTTCTCCTGATTCTCCTGTGTCCACCTCCTGAGTGCTGGGATTTTCAGCATGAGGCATCATGCTTACTAAAAGTAGGTGTTTTTTAAAAATATACTTTTATTAGGATATATTAAGCATACAAAATAATTTTTGGGGGGAGCGGTTTCGAGACAGGATTTCCGTGTGTAATAGTCCTGGCTGTCCTGGAACTGTCTTTGTAGGCCAGGCTGACCTCAAACTCAGAGATCCATCTGGCTCTGCCTTTCAAGTGCTAGGATTAAAGGCTTGCACCATGGCTGGATCAGTAATGGGCTTTTTATTATGACATTTTCATACATGAGTATAGTGTGTTTGATCATCTGCACTCTTGTTACCCCCGTTGCTCCCCTTTACTTCTCATCCATTTCTTCTTCCCAACAGTTCCTTTCTACTTTCCTGTCTTTTGGGGGGTTGCCCACAGGAGCATGGATGGGGATTAGTGCAGGAGCATGTGCAGCTCAGCAGTGGCTATACCACAGAAGATAATGTCTCTTCTTCCCCTCCAACCATGAACTGCCTATAGGTGGTTAGATAGGGGTGGGTCCTCACCAGGACCTCTTCCTAGCACCCACTAACTGCCTACAAATTCTTAGGGATGGGTGTGGCCTCAAGAGCCTCTTCCCCTTTCCATGTCAGTTTGCTCACAGGTGAAATCTTGTGCAGGTCTTGTACAAGTAAGGTCAGCTGCTGAGACTTGAGAGTGTGAAGGCTGTGGCAGCCTGGAGGACAGTTCCACAGCCCTCCTCAGTCTGCCAGGGCTTATGTTCTTTCCCTCTTCATGTTCCATGCACCTTGGAATGGGTGATAAGTTCCACTTAGGGCTGAGCACTTGACAGTCACTTGTCCTTTCTCTTTTTGAAGGATTTAATCTATGGGCATAAATGTAAATATTTAGGGTGTTTTGTTTTATTTTATTTTGTTTTGAGACCAGGTCTTGCTATATTATGTAACTCTGGCTGTCCTGGAACTCACTATGTAGAACAGGCCTGCTTCTACCTCCTAAGTGCTGGGATTAAAGACATGCATAATTACACTCAGTTGTAAACATAAATATTGAGAAAGGAATTTTTTGATTATTAAAATTTTATCATAAAGAGCTTTCAACTTAAAAAAATATCTGAGTTCAAGGCTGTCTCCAGAATGAGTTCCAGGATGGCCAGAGCTATACCTAGAAACCCTGTTTCCAAAAACAAACACCATCCAGTGAGATTAGCCAGACCCAAAGCTTATACGTGCCAGTGAATTTATATATAGTTAGAATGGCAGTTCTGAAGCTGTGTGCTTCATATTACATTTTACACTTTACTATCAGTTATGTTTTTACACACACACACACACGCACACGCACGCACGCACGCCGTGCACCTACCTTGAAAAATTCATGACAGAGCTAAATTAGAAAATAGTTATATGGGCCAGACAATGGTGATGCACGCCTTAATCCCAGCATTCATAAGGCAGAGGCAGGTTGTCTCTCTAAGTTCGAGGCCAGCCTGGTCTACAGAACTAGTTCCAGGATAGCTAGGAGAAGGAGGAGGAGGAGGAGGAGGAGGAGGAGGAGGAGGAGGAGGAGGAGGAGGAGGAGGAGGATGAAGAAGAAGAAGAAGAAGAAGAAGAAGAAGAAGAAGAAGAAGAAGAAGAAGAAGAAGAAGAAGAAGAGTTATATATTTCTTTTTTCATGACTCAGGTGTCTTCTTTAGTAGGAAGTTTGACAGGCATATTGTGTATTTAGCCATATAACCGCTGTAGTTTCCCCATTTGATGTGGGATTTCCTCTGTGTGCTGTGAGTACCATTGATAAATAAAGGAACTGCTTTGGGCTTATAGCAGAGCTATAGGGGAACAGAGCTAGGTGGGGAAACCTAAGCTGAATGCTGGGAGGCTGAATGCTGGGAGAGAGAAGGCAGAGTCAGAGAGAAGCCATATAGCCCTGTTGGAGACAGACACCAGAACTTTAGCTGGTAAGCCACAGCCATGTGGTGATACACAGATTAATAGAAATGGGTTAAATTAATATGTAAGAGTTAGCCAATAAGAACTTAGAGCTAATGGGCCAAGCAGTGATTTAATTAATACAGTTTCTGTGTGATTATTTCGGGGCTAAGCAGCCAGGAACAAACTAGTGGCCTCCTTTCTACACCCATTAGTGCTTGTGTTCTTTCTACCCATTGTCTTTGAACAAGATTTACAATACCAGATGTGAGTTCTTTCCTGTGGAACAGGTTTCAAATCCAATCAGAAAGTGGTTGATGACCTTCATAAAAGGTCATGCCATTATTGTACCAGTGGGCATATTTTGCCTGGCAACCTGGCCATATAGTATGAAGGGTCTGAATCTGAGAAAGACCATTGTTGACACCTCTCCTCCAGTAGTTTGAAGTAGTGCCTTTGGGCACTATAGGCAGTAGCTACCAGGGAGGAAGCTTCTAGCTCAGCTTCAACGTGATTTTTCTATAACCTGCAAAGTATGTGGTTTCTTCAGGACTAGTTGTCTTAACATGCTGTTGTAGTTAATGTTCCTATTGCTGCAATGAAACACCATGACCAAAAGGCAAGTTAGAAAAGGAAGAGGTTTATTTAGTTGATTATAGTTCATCATTAAAGGAAGCTAGTACAGGAACTCAAAACCGGACAGAAACCTGGAGGGGTGCTGCTTACTGGCTTGCTCCCCATGGCTTGATCACCGTGCTTTCTTATAGTATCTAGGACCAACAGCCTAGGGGTGGTACCACCCTCAGTGAGCTGGGCCCTCCCCATCAGTCACTATTAAGAAAGTGCCCTATAGGCTTGCATGCAGCCATCTTATGGAGGCACTTTCTCAATTGAGGCTCCTTCCTCTCTGATGACAATAGCTTGTGTCAAGTTGATGTACAACTATCCAGCACACATGTAGTTCTGGTGGGTAACCAGTACTAGTGGCAAGAGCCAGTATGGTTTTGGGGACTTCAGAAGCCTCCCTGGTCAACAACTTGTAGGGAAGTAGCCAGCCACTGGCTCTGCAGTTTTTGTTTAATAACTGTGGCTTGGAGAGTGGCTTTATCCACCCATACAGGGTGCCTCCCTTCAACACTCCTCCCCCATTTAAATTATTTTGTAATAAGTTCACAAAGTAGCAGGTTCTTTTGTACATATTTAGTTTTGGTTGGCTCTCCCCTTCCCCCCAATTTCCTGAACCATTGCTTAAACCTTTCCACCCTCAGTATTTCTCCCCCCTTTCATATCACATATGCTCTGCTACTCCACTGGCGTCTCCCGTTCTCCTCCTCTTGTGGGTTTTCCTAGTTTCCTGGCCTCTGTATACCTCCACATATCTAGCAATCAGAAGCTAAAACTCTATGTGAGAGAACATTGTTAACTTTGTTGTTTGTCTTTTTTTGTTGTTGTTTTTTAAGACAGGTTTCCACTGTGTAGCTTTGGAACCTGTTCTGGAGCTTGCTCTGTAGCCCAGGCTGGACTTTAACTCACAGAGATCTGCCTGTCTCTGCCTTCTAAGTACTGGGATTAAAGGCGTGCTCTACCACTGCCTGTCCGCTGTTTGTCTGTTTAAGTCCAGGTTACCTGAATTAATACAATATTTCCAATTCCATCCATTTTCCTACAGGTTTTATAATTTTTATCTTTTTAACTGCGGAGTAAACTTTGTGTATATGTACCACAGTCTCATTATCTAATCATCAGTTGATCAGTGTCTAGGCTGATTGTATTTCCTTGATGCTGTGTGAAACTATATGGATGTGAGAGGACCTTAAGGCAGTTATAGTTTGTATTTTTCTTCATACTTTTAACTCAGGTTGTTCTTGAATTCATAGAGATCTTATCTTCTGCTTCCAGAATTCTGGAATTAAATGCATGTACCACCATAGTGTAGTCTTTATGATGGATAGAATCATGCAATCTACAAATAAGGAGACTGGGTCTGTATTGCTTCTTTTTTTTTTTTTTTCGAGACAGGGTTTCTCTGTGGTTTTGGAGCCTGTCCTGGAACTAGCTCTTGTAGACCAGGCTGGTCTCGAACTCACATGCTTCTTTGTAGCTAAGACTTCTAATAGCATATTAAATAAAATTATTGTTCTTAATTTTGGCGGAAATACTCTGAGTTTGTTTTGATTTAGTATGACGTTAACAATAGGTTTGTCATATACAACTTTTGTTATATTGGGATATATTCCTTCTATACTTGGTTTCTTTAGTGCTTGTTTAAACAAAGTAAAAAATTTTAACATTTATTGATTTTGTGTGTGTGTGTGTGTGTGTGTGAGAGAGAGAGAGAGAGAGAGAGAGAGGAGAGAGAGAGAGAGAGAGAACAACTTGAATGAGTCAAACCCCTGTACTATAGAGATTCTCCATTCAAACTTGGAGCTTTACACTTAGGGTAAAGTCCTGTTACTTGTGGATCCATTCACTAGCCCACTTTGGAGCTTTTTTTCTTTTATCATAAATAGATGCCATATTTTGTCAAAAACCATTTCTGCTTCCATTAAGATGATCATGTCATTTCTGTCCTTGAGCCCATTTATGTGATGTATTAATTCATTGATTTGCACGGGATTTTCCCTGGCCTGAGCTTCACAGGTCTTGTGTGTGTTGTCATAACTACTGTGCGTTCATATGTACAGCTGTCTGGAGAATACTTTTTCCCTGGAGTCCTTTGCCTCTGGCTTTTACCATGTTTCCTCATCCTCTTTTGCAATGATCCCGAGCCTTCAGAGTTACCTTCATTGCTGCTATATTCACAATGCTCATGAAATGGAAGTAGTCTAGATGTTCGTCATCTGATGAATGAATAATGAAAATGTGTTATGTTTACACGACAGAATATCATTCAGCTATTAGGAAAAACACAATTTTGGCAATTGAATGGGGGCTGTAAGCAGTTATTCTGAGTGGGGTAATACAGACCCAGAAAGACAAACATGACACTTTCTCTCATTACTGAATGCTAGCTGTGACTCTTCAGATAGCTATACTTCGCTTGGAAAATGGTCAGAACAGTAAGGGGCTCTGGAGAGGGGCCTTTCAGATACAGGAGAAAGAATACAGTGTTATAAAGGGTGAAAGAGGGTAACAATGGGTCTGGAGTGATGTCTCGGGTTACGAGCACTGGCTGCTCTTACAGAGTACGTGGGTCCAAGTCCCAGCATCTATATGGTGACTCACAACTGTCTGTAACTCCAGTTTTAGGAAGTACAGTGCTCTCTGCTGGCTTCTGTGGACACTATGTGCATGTGGTACACAGACATCCATTCAAGCAAACACCCATGTACATAAGATAAAAATAAAACCACGAAAGATTTGCAGGAGATTAATGGAGCAGAAGAGTTGAATTGGATTTGGGGATCGGAGGGAAGGTAGAGGGGGGAATTCAGGGTAGAATAGTTATAGTAGTAAATATAATACTATAGGCCTTTCCAGAAGGTCATGTGGAAACCTACTGCTTAGAAGCTTCCTAAGATACACATGTGCAAAAAGGACAGTCAGAATGGAGTTGCCGTCCAGCAGTCTGACACTGCTAGACACCACGTGTGAGCAGATGAGAAGCCCAGTGCCCGGATGCAGCTGTGGGCCAGTGATGTTCCCTACAGCCCTCATAGACCCTCGCACGTTACTGGCTGTTGCTATTGCTGCTGGTCACGCTCCATGACTTGACAGCTGTATTGTTGAAGACAGCACAGACTTGAGCCATAGGACATGGAGAACTCGGGCTCACTGGGAAGCTGGCTTTCATAGCATAGTGCTTGAAGGTACTGTGCACGCTGCCAGAGGAGGGGAACCGTCATCCCAGCACTTGGGAGGCAGAGGCTGGTGGATCTCTGGGAGTTCCAGGCCAACCTGGCCTACAAGAGCTGGTTCCAGGAGCCAGAGCTTCGCAAAGAAACCCTGTCTTAAAAATCTAAAAGTTAAAAAAAAAAAAGGCTCATCAAGACATGCCCATTGGTATAATAGTGGCTGCAAACGTGAGAGTAACCAACCACTTTTGATTGGATTTAAGTCTCCATATACAAAATGAAATCCATTCCTTCTTCTCAAAGAACTTACTGCTATTATGCTGCTAATAGAAATAGTATTAAACCGAGTCCTAACGATTTATTGTCTTACCTGTACATTAGTACACCCATTAACTCTCATCGTAGAAATGTCTGTCTGTAGTAGATGGTGTAGAGACCCACAGCTGGTCTAGGCGTGAGAAAAAGACCGAGATGATCAGCCTTAAATAGTATATGGATTTAGGCTAGTTCTGATGCCATGTACAGTTTATCAATCTTTTGATTTATTTTTCTTTAGTTTTTCTATGCAAATGGCCCCTTATGACTCGGTATGACTATGAATATTTTTAAATTTATTTCTAGTTATGGGGGGAGGGCAGGTATCTGCAGACGCCAGAGGTGTGGGACCCTCTGCAGCTGGAGTTACAGGTGGTTCTGGGCCTCCTGATGTGAGTGCTGGGGAAATCTAGTGGGGGTCTGGAAGAGCAGCACATGCTCCTCAGAGCTGAGCCGTTTCTTCAGTATCCACAGCGTGCAGTTTACAATGCAGGAACAAACTGCTTTTCTTCTGATCCTTTCAGGAGAAGCCTCATACCAGATTCGTGCTATCATAACCACACGGATGTGTTTTCTAAGCTAGAAAGAGCACGTTTGCTCTGATAGTTTCTAAATACACTTCTACCAGTTTAATTAAAATTCCTCAGGATTGGAGCTATAGTTTGGGTTCTGTGAAGGGTTGTTTACATAAGTACATATAAAGAATCATAGTTTTTGGTGTGTTTGTAGAAGATGTGGAAAGAAAACAAGTTTATTTTCTGACAGCACAATGTGGTTTCTTGTGATGGTAAATGTCAGTTAAAAAAAAAAAAGCCGTTTTAAAAAAACATTTTAAGTTCAACATCTCCCTCTAGTGGACAGACAGAAGAACATCCCAAATCTCTAGTGTCTGAATTCCACAGTAGTTATCTCTCTTGCTTTTCCAATGCAAGAACTGAGGTCGCTTTCCGTTTGATTAGAAGATAAATTGTATGACAAAAATTAAAGTTAAATATGTTTCAATGGAGGAAAGTTAGTCTGTATCTTACAATACATACCAGACTTGGATTATATTAGTAAAGCCATACACTTAAAAGCTAATACCTAATCTAAGCAGCCAGTACCAGTGATGTAGCTAGCACCTACCATGGGCTTCATCCTCGTGTTTGCTGTTCTCAATTCAGATGTAGAAGCGGAATACAGTTTTATATGATTGAAGACCATTTTGAATCCTTCTCCAACTTATCCCACTGCAGGGCCCCCGTTGTCAACTTGAACTTGAATGTTATCTATATACTTTGACATGCTTTTACTTAGTTTTTTTAGCATTTTATGTCTTTTACATATATAAGTGGGATATCATACAATATGTATATTTGTCCAGCTTGTCTTTTTGTTGTTTGCTTTTTGAGATTTAGACAAGTTAATGTAATAGCTCTAATTCACTCAGTTTGACTGCTGTATAATTTTATTCTGTATTTATTATAATTAATTTAGTCTTTGCCTGCATGAGAATTAAGTTCTTTCCAAATTTAAATCATTACAGTGATTCTATGTATGAAATATTGTAGGTATGTGTTTATACGTATAAAATTATTGACACTTTTGTGTAGCTGTTTCCTGACTGAGGAAGGAGTGGGGTTCAAAGCTCAGGAAGCACAGGTGATGACAGGACTCACAAGAATCCTCCCACAGTCTCAGGGACAGGGAACAGTTGCTGTCTTTGGAGGAGCTGCCTGCAAGTTGGGCAGGGGGCTCCAGAGACGCTTTTGAGAACTGGTACCCATGCTGCTGCCTGGAAGTCACCCATGCTCTGGATCATCAGGCTAGATGTGTGGGGAATGCTGCTTTGGTCTGTTCCATGCCCTGTTGGCATATTCATACCTCCCAGGAGTAACACAGCAGACACGGGAAGTGATTCCGGGGCCCGTGGAATACAGTGCTGGAGCCTGGTGTGGTGCCGCATGGCCACAATCCCAGCAGTGCCTCCTCACCATGGGAGGGCCTGGGTTTCAAGCCAAACCAAATCAAGTAAAGAGCAGTAGTGGCAGTCTTCACAGAACTGAAAAAGAAAAAAAATCCTTTAACTTTTTATGGCGCCACCATAAAATCCTTTATAGTCAATCAATCATATAGCAAAGCTGAAGGAACATTTACTGCTCGGCTTTTAAACTAGCTGTTGAGTTGTACTTGTCAGACCAGCATGAATTTGCCCAGAAACAGACAGACCAATGAAAGGGAGTGCTTAAAAGAAGGCCCTGTGTCTACACCCATCTGACTTTGACGAAGGTGCCAAGATTGTTTTTTTTTTTTTTTTTTTCACCAGTCTTTTCAGTAGATGGGATATTGGATGCTCTGCTCAGAGGAATGAGACAAGATCATTTTATAGCAGCTACAGCTCAAAATGGAATGAAGACGTAAAGGATTCAGACCTAAAGCTGTCAAACTGTTGGAGCAGGGGAAATGCTTGAGGATGACAAACCAAGCAAAGCATTTTATATCATGCCCTTAAGGTGTAGGAAAACAAAGATGATCAGTGGTGTTGCATCAGGAAGGACACACTGTAGCTGAAGAAATGTCTTGACATTTGCTTAGTAATTTCTGTGAAAAGTGTTTATTAATACTTGAAAAAGCCATTTTAATATGGAGATGACATGTCTGGTGGTTCGAAAGAAAGTGGCCACCAAAGGGAGTGGCACTGTTAGGAGGGGTATGGCTTCGTTGGAGGAAGTGTGTCACTGTGGCAGCAGGCAGTCTCTTGTACTCTAGTTCCTCCCAGTGAGACAGACCATTTCCTGTTTGCCTGCACACCACCTTGTTACACCGTGATGGTAATGGACTAAGTCTCTGAAAAATGTGAGACACCCTCATTAAATGTTTTTTCCTTTATAATTAGAGTTGCTGTAGTCATGGTGTCCCTGCACAGAAATAGAAACCCTAATAAGACAGCATTCATACTACCCCTGCAGATAACTCTTGGTGAGCAATGAGAGGGGACTCACTGGCTGCCCAGTGAAGCTGGACTATTTGAAACAAAATGTCCACTCTTAAAATATTTTTAAATTTATTTTTATTTTAAGTGTGTGACTGTTTTGCCTACATACATGTCTGTGCTCTACATTTAGGCTTGGTGCCTGTTGTCTGTTGTCCACAGGGGCCAGAGGAGGGCTTCTATTTGTTGTTCATTTTTAGTATCAGAAAATTCCTTTGGCATTTTTCTTTCACAAATTGGAAGCTTAGTTGGGTGGGATCTGTCCTCAAGAGAACTCTTCCTTTTATTCCAGTTGAGATTTGTCCCTCCAACAATGGCACTAATTTTCTTAACAATTGGAGTCTCTTTTAGCAGAAAACTTAGCTGTAAAACTTGCTAGTGTTCTTTTTCTCTGCAGATTCATTTTGTATTTCTTTTTGCCTCATTTTTTGCCTTTTTTATTGTAGAAATGTAAAAGAGTGATTACTCATAACAATGGGACAGAGTTAATATTAGCATGTCTTGACATATCCAGCAAAGAAATCAGAATATTACTTTTACAATTAACAACAGGCAAGTTCTTAGGACAAAGACAGAAAGTGGCTACCCCCCCCCCAAAAAAAAGCATTCACAATAGAGCTTGCCTCCATAGTCAATATTACTGTCAGTACTGTCTTTTAAGCCCATTAAGTCTTTCTTAAAGCATTCAATTGCTTTTTAGTCCAAAGTACCAAAGTCTTTCACATTCTTCAAAAAACAAAAAACAAAAAAGCCACATGGTCGGCTTCTTTATGACTCCACCACACTCCTAGTACCAACTACTGTCTTAATTTGGATTCTGTTGCTGTGATAAAACACCATGATCAAAGCTACAAACTTATAGAAGGAAGAGTTCATTTTGAGGTATGGTACTAGGAGACAAGAGCTCATCATCATGGCTGGAAGCGTGGCAGCAGGAAGGCAGGGATGAATATCTGAGAGCTCATATCTTGAACGGCTAGCAGGAAACAGATGAACACAATGAAATAGCACATGGCTTTGAAAACCTCAGTGAGGCTCTGCTTCCTAAACCCACCCAAACAGCACCACCAACTGAGGACCAAGTGTTCAAACACTGAGTCTGGAAGGGACATTCTCATTCAAACTACCACTCTCTGTAGCACAAATAATAAAAGCCCAGAGGCAGATATTGGTGTTCAACCTGAAGATCAGAAAAGCAAAAGCAGCCAAGCCACTAGAGAGCTCTTACTTCTTTGAAATCTTCAGACTGAAAGAGAGCAAGTTACTATCTCATCTTGCCTTATATTCCTCTCTAGTAGGGTTAAAGGCGTGCACCACCACCACCACCACCACCTGGTCTCTGTAGCTAACTAGTGTAGCTGCTGGGATTAAAGGTGTGTGTCACTACCGCCTAGCCTGTATGGCTGATCAGTGTGGCTGTTTTGTGTTCTTTTCTTCAGGCAAGCTTTATTTATTAAAATACAAATATCACTACAGTTCTGTTGTAGGAGGCGACTTGTTTGCTCCTGGCTCCCCACACTTGAAATAATCACACAGAAACCATTTTATTTGAAATACTGTTTGGTCAGTAGCTTAAGTGTATTTCTGGCTAACTCATATCTTAAAATTAACCCATCTCCACTAATCTGTGTTTACCAGGTAAAGTTCTGGCTCATCTGTTCCCGGTGGTGGCAACATGGCTTCTCTTCAACTCTGCCTTCTTTCTTTTAGCACTCAGTTTAGTTTTTCCTGCCTAGCTAAGTTCTACCTTGCTATAGGCCAAAGCAGATTCTTTATTCATTAACCAATAAGAACACATAGACAGAAGGACCTCCTATACCACAGTTCCCCTGAAAACTCATGTTTAAATGGAATCTAGGCATGTTCGTGGCATAACACACGTACCAAGGTCAGACGACAACGTTCCCCACCATTGTACCTGCTGTGCTGTGTGCTCCAGCCTGCCTAGCTCATGAGCTTCTGATGTTTGTCCAGTCTCCTTCCTCACCTTAGGAGTGTGCACCACCACAGCCAGCTGTTTTCTCTTTTAAACCTGTGTTCCAGGGTTGGTACCCAGGTCATCAACTTTACACAGTGCTGTGACCTGTTGACCATCTCATTGGCCCTGTCTTTAGCTGTAGTAGTCTGTCAACTTATCATTTATCCTGTTTCTATCCAGCTCCTTTGTTTTCTGTCCTCATCAAAGATGCAAGTAAAGCACCTAATTGCTTTTTCCTGCACTTTCGTATCTGGCTTAAATCGTTGTTTCTGTTACTACTATCAGTTTTCCTTTTCTCTGAGTGGCAGTGAGGATTTTAGGTTAAAGAGAAGACTATGTAGTAAAAAGATGCCCATGAAACAAAGAAAAAAATGATGGGAAAAACAGAACCAAAAACTTATAATGTAGACACACACACACATACACACTACACGCCAAGCTATATGACCCCTTTGAAGCTTTCATTAACAGAAAAAAAAAACCAAAACCATAATTGAATTGTTGAAGTATTAAAGAAAAAACTCAAAATCCTGCAATAAGAAAGTGATTAGTGTGGGCTGTTAATGGTGTTGCATGCTTTTAATCCTGGCCCTTGGGAGGCAGAGACAGGTAGATTTCTGAATTCAAAGGGCAGCCAGAGCTACATAGGGAAACCCTGTCTCAAAAAGCCAAAAAAAAAAAAAAAAAAAAACCAAACCAAAACAAAAAATAACCAAAAGTGATTTCAAAGAGGTTTCAAGGAATTTAGCAAGGAAACAGATTCTAAAGAAAAAAAAAGGTGGAGAACTGATAAGTAACATACATTTAAAGAATTTTTTTTTCATTCATTGATGTTTTTAATTTCTAATATTTCTGATTTTTTTCCTCTCCAAAATCTTAATTTTCAGATGGGGGTGGAGCTCATTTGGTAGAGTGTTTGTCTAGCATGCACAAAGCCCTGGGTTTGTCACCCCCACCTGACCCCAGCATCACATAGAAGGGAGCATGGTGGTGCATTCCCATAATTGCAGAACTCAGGATTAGATTAGATCAAGTAAAAGATAAAATATCAGGGGCTGAAAACAGATTCCAGGGAACCTCGCTCCCTCTTCTGGCCCCCACAGTCACTGCATGCACATGGTGCACAGGTGTACTTGCAGGCAAAACACCCATGTACATACAATAAATAATACAGTATAAATAAAGGTTAAAAAGTTCAGGAAGATACAATATGTTATATGGAACTCTAAAGAGGTCTTCTCTGGGAGTGGGAGAGGGAACCAGTGGGAGGACAAGAGAAGGCATTGGATGTTGGTCAAAGTCCATGAAAACCTGACCGTGAAACCCATCATTTGGCACAATGAATGTATGCTAATAAAAGGGCACAAAAAGTGACTTTGAGTTAATGTTCTTGTCAGTAACTGCTTTGGAGTGGTACTGATGCAAGTAACAATAGTTGTCTATTTATATAGTGCTTAATGTTCTTAAAGCTGTTTTTACTTAGGAAAGGTACTTTCGGAACAGTTTTCAGTAGCAAATTATACTTGGATTCCGATAATGTTTTATGAGTGACCAGGAACTTTTAGAAGTGTGTATATGCTTGTAGGGAAAGTGATGTTACAGGGAGTAGCTTTGGAGGCCCTAATGGATGGACCCCTTCATTGTGTCCCCTTCCGTTTGTTTCCCTGGTCGCCCCTGAAAGGGGGACCTCAACTGCATTTTCCCCAGGATTTGAAACTACATATAAGAAGCTGGAGATAGCAGGGCTTTGTTGAGGCCCTTTAAGGGAAAATGCCCTACCTCTGGCCCTGGGTGAACACATGCTGTTTTGATCTGTTGCAAACATTGAAACATTAGATCCATTTTCTCCTTCCTTAAGTGGTAATATAGGTGGCCCTGCCAATCACCTGCCTGGGAAACCACCCAACAGGAAAACTGATACACCCGAAGACATGCTGGGGAGATGGGAAGAATAATTTGAGTTCTAACTCAAAAAAGGCATAGTTTTCCCTCTCTCTATCTGCTTTTCTTTAGGATAATGATGGAAAGCCTAAGCATGTGCCCCCCCCCCCCTAGGTTTGTTACTGTTTCTTTGAAGCCCCAGTCCCCTTCCACCATGCAGCTGCTTGCCAGTCTGCACTGCTGGAAACGCTGGCTTTCGTGGACCCTAACTCAAAAAGGAATGGCTTTTTTCTTCTGTATCTCTGCTTTCCTAGCAGCTGCTGAGATTTATAACCTGCCTGCCCTGTTTTTTCTCAAACTCTAATAAAATGTCCTTGAGCTTCTGAGTCTCTTTTTAAATGAGTTTATTAAGGAAAATTAAAAGGAAAAAAACAAAAAAGGGAACTTGGATTTGCTAGGTAACAGTGGTACTTAACAGTCTTTGGTAGAGAACTGTAATTGAAATTCTGTACCTAGGTTCTGTTTCAAGTGGCCAGGGATTCTTGGAAGCCCCCCCCCCCCCATGTTTGTGTCCATGTATGTTGGTGGAGAAAGAGGGATCTTTTAAAGGAGTGTTTCTTAACCTCGCTAATGCTACAACCCTTTAATACGGTCCTCATGTTGTAGTAACCCCCAACCATGAAATTATTTCATTGCTATGTCATAACTATAATTTTGATATTGTTATGAATCATAATGTAAATATCTCTGTTATTTTTGTAGTCTTAGGTGACCCCTGTGAAAGGATTGTTTGCGCCAAAGGGGTCGCAACCCACAAGTTGAGAACCACTGTTTTAAAGCCTTGCAGTGAGAATGAGGATCCTAGATTATTTTAGTTATTTTGAAAATTGAAGAGGAAATGAAACAGAGCCATCTAGTGGTTATAATGTTAAGAGCACTAAGCAACAGTTAAGTACTATGAGCTCGCATTAATGTCTCTCAAGAATCATTATTAACTGTTCAAGCTAATCAGCTCTTATCACAAAGGGACATATCCATTTGTCTTCCTAAATACTTATGCATGTTAATGACAGGAGAAAGGGTATATGACAGCTGAACTACAACAATGTTGCAGATACCCCAGAGGCCATTTTAGTGTCCTATACATAATTTTAGCTGTAGTATTTACTGATCACACTTATTAAATTATAAAAGTCACACGTACATTCTGAAACACTGTGAAAAAAAGGTCAAAGCGTCTCCTGCCTCTACAGGTTAACCTGCCGTTATAACTGACTCACAGATTTTCCTCAGTGCTGTCTGTATAATGACTTTATAATGGCTTATAAACTGTTGAATCAAAAGTGAATTATTTTCCAGGAGCAAGATAGTGCTGTGCAAAATATGCAGAAAAAAGTGGAACAATTAGAAGCAGAACATATGGACTGCTCTGACCTTCTGCGGAGACAAACGAGTGAGCTTGAATTTAGCACTCAAAGGGAAGAACGCCTGAGAAAAGAATTTGAGGTACGGCTTATCAGTGTTTATAGCAGCTGTTTGTTATTCGTGCAGTGACTTCAGGTTAGAGGACATGGTAAGTCAGGAAAACTGGGGACAACTTCTGTTGTATAGTTGACTTCTTTGAAATTTTTTTAAAAAAATTATTATGTATACAGTATTCTGCCTGCATGCCAAAAGAGGGCACAAGATTAAGTTATAGATGGTTGGGAGCCACCATGTGGTTGCTGTGAATTTAGCTCAGGACCTTTGGAAGATCATCCAGTGCTCTTAACCTCTGAGCCATCTCTCCAACCTCCTTGAAAAAAATTTTTTCACTCTTTTTTTTTCTTTCTATTGATTTTTATTGAGCCCTACATATTCCTATGCTCCCCTCCCTGCTTCTCCCCTCCCCGCTTCAGCCCTTCCCCAAGGTCCTCATGCTTCTAATTTACTCAGGAGATCTTGTCTTTTTCTACTTTCTACCTCCCATGTAGATTAGATCTATGTAAGTCTCTCTTAGTGTCCTCATTGTTGTCTAAGTTCTCTGGGATTGTAGTTTGTAGGCTGGTTTTCTCTGGATGTTTAAAAACCACTTGTGAGTGAGTACATGTGATAATTGTTTTTCTGTGTTTGGGTTACCTCACTCAAAATAATGTTCTCTAACTCCATCAATTTTTCTGCGAAATTCAAGATGTCATGGTATTTTTCTGCTGTGTAGTACTCCATTGCTAAATGCATTGCATTTTCCTTATCCATTCTTTAGTCGAGGGGCATTTAGGTTGTTTCTAGGTTCTGGCTATGACAAAGAAAACTGCTATGAACATAGTTGAGCACATGTCCTTGTGGCACAATTGAACATCCTTTGGATATACCCCAAAGTGGTATTACTGGGTCTTGAGGAAGGTTGTTTCCTAATTTTCTGAGAAATCGCCATACTGACATTCAAAGGGGTTGTATCAGCTTGCATTCCCATCAGCAATGCAGAATTGTTCCCTTTTCCCTCACAACCTTCCCAGCATAAGTGTCATCAGTATTTTTGATCTTGGCCATTCTTACAGGTGTAAGATGGAATCTCAGAGTTGTTTTTATTTGCATTTCTCTGATGACTAAGGATGTTGAACATTTCCTTAAGTGTCTTTCAGCCATTTTAGAATCCTCTGTTGAGAGTTCTCTGTATAGATCTGTACTCTATTTTTTTTATTGGATTATGTGTTCTTTTGGTGACAAATTTCTTAAGTTCTTTGTATATTTTGGAGATCAAACCTCTGTCTGATGTGGGGTTGGTGAAGATCTTTTCCCATTCTGTAGGCTCTCGTTTTGTCTTGTTGACTGTGTTCTTTGCTTTACAGAAGCTTTTCAGTTTCAGGAGGTCCCATTTTTAAATTGTTTCTCTCAGTGTCTGTGCTGCTGGGGTTGTGTTTAGAAAGTGGTCTCCAGTGCCAATATGTTCAAATGTATTTTCCACTTTCTCTCCTATAAGGTTCAGTATGGCTGGCTTTATGTTGAGGTCTTTGATCCATTTGGACTTGAGTTTGGTGCATGGAGATAGATATGGGTCTATTTTTATTCTTCTAGATGTTGATATCCAATTATGCCAGCACCACTTGTTAAATATCCTTTCTTTTTTCCATTTGATATTTTTTGCTTCTTTGTCAAAAATCAGGTGTTCGAAGATGTGTGGATTGATATCCGTGTCTTTTATTCAGTTCTATCTTTGAAAAATTTTATATCCTAGCAAACTATTTTTTTTATTTCACCCTAATTAAAAAAATCTAGTCATTAAATTTTTATTTAGTTATTTACTTATTTGTGTGTGTGTGTGTGTGTGTAATTGCATGCTTGCTGTGACACGTGTATAGCTATCAGAAGAGAACTTGCCGGGGGTTGGTTCTCTTCTTCCATCATCTGGGCTCTGGGGCATTAGACTCAGGTTGTCAGGCTTGGCAGCAAGCACCTTTACCTGCTGAGCTCCCTCACACCTGCTATATTTTTAAATTTACCTATTTATTTTAGATACAGGAGATCATGCTCTAAACCAGGCTGGCTTAGAACTAACTGTGTAGTCAGTAGATCTTGAAGTCATGACAGTCCACTTACCTCAGCCTTCTGTGTTTTGAGATTAGAGGTGTGTGCAACAGACC
Source organism: Alexandromys fortis (assembly GCF_014885135.2). Classification (NCBI taxonomy): domain Eukaryota; kingdom Metazoa; phylum Chordata; class Mammalia; order Rodentia; family Cricetidae; genus Alexandromys; species Alexandromys fortis. Next base: position 6,203,944 of record NW_026067976.1, on the reverse strand, counting down.
CTGCCATCAGTGCTATGAAGATTTTGGCTTGATTTCCATTTACTGAATGGGAGAGGTTAAGACTGGCATGCCTGTTAAATATCTGGGTGGAGAGATCATGCAGCCAGTTGACCAGAAGGGCTGGGACTTCTGGAAACTTTACTCTGGGGCATGTGGAAATGCCACACAAGTTTTATTTGGAGATGTCAAATGTTGCAGTCCAGGACTTTGCATTTCTATAATTTCTCCTAAGAGCCAGTTCTTAATTTCTAGGTTGGTTGTCATAAAATGCAAGAAGGAAATGCAGAGGGTGTCATACTTTGTGTGGTCTTGCCTCTGACTTAAGTCTGCGCATTTCTTTCTTTTTCTTTGCTGTGTATTTCTGTGTCTAGCCTCTGATTAGGCTTCTTCTTCAGCATATGAATCTCCAGTATGTGTGATGGTTAGGAAGGGGCAGTTGTTTTTGATAGGACTAGATGCATAGAGCTCTAACTTTTCATCTTGCTGATTAAAAAATGAGATTTAATTTGAGTATCATAAGTTTACCTATTTGAAGTGTCCTACCTCTTAGAGCTCCTATAGCCTCAGGGCAGTGCGACCAGCTGGGAGCAATGCCCTTCTCTCTCTCTCTCTTCCTCCCTCCCTCCCTCCCTCCCTCCCTCCCTCCCTCCCTCCCTCCTTCCCTCCTCCCCCCCCTCCTTCCTTCGTTTTCTTTTTTCTTTTTATTTTTCCTTTTCTTCCACATTTATTCACCTCTGTGGTGTGTGTATGTGTGTACCTGTATGTACTTACCACTGTGAGCATGTGGGGGTCAGAGAGCAACTTGTAGGAGTCAGTTCTTTCCTTCTAGCATGGGGGTTCCAGGGACTGAACACTTTTGCCTTTGAAGTCAGCTCACTTGCCCTACAGTTTTTATTTTTATTCTATTTATAAAGCCTGGATCATTTACTCCATCTGTTAGTTTTGTATTTAGATGCCTTTAAATTTTGTTTTATTTTGAAATGAATACATTTAGCTGTTTGCCCAGATGATGACATAATGAACAAGAAGTTAAATTTCCAGATAAAATTCTTCCTAGTTTTATATTCAACTTTGTAGACTATTACCAATAATTCCAGTTACTTAAATAATTATAAGTTGTTGACCGAGGTTTCTGTCCCACCAGGTCCCACATCTGTTTAGTCCCAAATAAACACACAAAGGTCTACATTAATTATAAAACTGGTTGGCCTAGTAGCTCAGCTTCTTATTAACTAATTCTTACATCCTACATCCTAACCTATTATTCTTGTCTGTGTTAGCCAAGTGGCTAACGTACCTTTCATCAGCGAGGCATTCTCATCTTGCTTCCTCTGCTTTTGGGTAATGGCTGCAGACTGACCTTTCCTCTTCCCAGAATTCTCCATTCTCGTCACCCTTCCTCTACTTCCTGCCTGGTTGCCCCACCTCTGCTTCCTGCCTGGCTACTGGCCAATCAGCATTTTATTAAACAAGTATAAGAAACAAATTTTTACAGGGTAAAACCACTGTCCCACAGCAGTAAGTGGTATTTTAAAAGAATTATAGCAAAATCTATGATAAAGAAGAAATTTTCTAAGAATTTAATAAAAACATTTTAAATATCAGTAGTATCAAGTTAAAGCATCTAATATAAAGGATAGTTAGCCTAGTAAATGGTTCAAATTTTGGTGAATCTTTAAAGTTAACTATTTTTTTGCGAATATTTTCTAACAGTTACATTGTATGAAGGCAGTCTCTTATGTACTTGGGTAAAAAACTGCTTAGACATCTATATACATAACATATTTATAAAATGTGATACCATTGTGTGGCTTTGTCATTATAACATGGATCAATGGTTTCTTAGATTTAAAAAAACAAGCTCCCTGTCCAATTTTACAAATGCAGTGCTATATTTTGTGGAACCAAGGAAAACGTGAACTGGAAAAAGAATATCTGTGGCTTTTGTAAAGCTCTTTATAATAAGAAGAGTTTATTATCATGGGAAATAAGTCTTAATGCAATAAAAAAAAGACAAGAGAAGATGCAAACCTAATTGAGAGAGAACGGAGGCGTCTGTTGCGGGTTGCAGTGGGGAGACTGAAAATAAATGCTGCCTTGCTCCTGTCAGTCACGTCCTGTTGAGGATCACAGAGGCAGGGGAGGAGCCGCAGAAACTAAATGCCTTGCTCCTCTTGAGGGAAAGGGGAAGGCAAATGCCCTTCAGTTTTCCTAATACCCATGAAGGCGGCCTCTAAGTCCATTTTTTTTAAAGCCTTCATGCATTCGTAGGGCATTATCTTTAAGGGCTTGTTTGTGCTGATTGCCAACTATAAAGTAGGTAAATGACAATGAACTTGGATTGTATGTTCATATGTACAAGTACTATACATTTAATGGACTTTGAAGTTAGAAATAAGTAAAAAAAATTGTAAAATACTTATTTTTGAAGAAAAGGTAAAGGCAACTAAACATTTTGGTTACTTTTTTTATTTGTTCATCATTTGTTTATGTGTGTGTCCTCACATGTCCATGCGCTGTGGTATACATGTGGAGCAGAGGACAGCTGACAGGAATTTGTTTTGCCTTCTGCTTTAGGGTCCTGGGGTCACACTTAGCTCTGTAGGTTTGGCAGCAAACAAGGGCAGTTTTAGAAGAAGTTGAGGTAGTAATTCCACACTAAGCAGAAGCTGTGATCCACAGATTTTATTTATAATCTTCCCATTTTTGTTATCTGATTTCTTGTTACTAATAATATGAATGAAATGCTTGTTGTGCAAACTGAGAAACCCACAAAAAAAAAGCCAGGTGTGGCTGTGGTTCATGCATACTTGTTGTCCAGGAACTGGGGAGAGACAGAGACAGGAGGGTCCCTGGGACTTGTTGGCCATCCACCCTAACTGAATGGGCAAACCATAGGTCCCAGCGAGAGATTCTGTTTGAAAAAATGAAACAAGGTGGGTGGTTCCCAAGGAATAGCACCAAATATTTTCCTCTGGCCTCTACATACATGTTCATATACCTGCACACACATGCACGTGTATCTCCACACATGTACCCTCCTACACAAATATGCATTTACATGTGCATACATGCACACAAAAGAGTCCACATTAATGGTCAGACTAATTAATAATACTACTTTTAAGATAGTTGACAGTAAAGCAATTGAACAAGGATAATAAATAGTAAAGAACTCATTCTTAGTTGTGTCCCCACAATATATGGCTCTGGGTAAATGGTGTGGTACAGTACTTCTGTCTTTAAAATAACTGGAAATGTTGACTCTTTGGAGGTCTTTTTTTGATAGTAAAAATAACTTGGAGGTCTTTGGGTGCTGGCTTTTTATAAGTTCTTGAATTTAGAAGTATTTTTTTTGTGTGTGTGTACATGCGTGTTTGTGTACTGTAGTACACATATGGAGGTCAGAGGGCAAATTTTTGGAGTCAGTTCTCTCTTTCCACCACGTGACTCCCAGGGATCTAACTCAGGTTTGGTGGCAAGTACCGTTACCTGTTCAGCCATCTCACAAGCCTGAAACCTTCAGTTTAAAGGCTCAAAGTTTAGCTGGTTGTGGTATTACAGGCTTTTAATTCCAGCACTCGGGAGGCAGAGGCAGGCGTATCTCTGTTAGTTGAAGGGCAGTCAGGTTATACAGTGAGACTTTGTCTCAAACCCAAAACAAAACAAAATAAAAACTTAAAGTTTAGTGACTGTTTTTCCTCTTCTGGGCAGTCGAGGAATAATATTGTGGTTAAATGTTAACAAATGTATAATAAAATTATTCTTGGCCTTTAAAATATAACAAAATAAAACGGATTCTTGAAGAATCATTATAGAATTAATCAGTTTTTGATGATTCAGTTCCTTAGAATCACCCTCAGCAGACGAATTATTACCATATTGGTTATGAAGTTGTCTAATAACAGGAATTACTGGATAATAAAATCTGGAAAAATAATTATCACTTTCCATTTATATGAGTTAATTGATATTTTGTGGCAACTGCAAATGTCTGGAACACAATCCAGACTATCTATCATCTATCTATCTATCTATCTATCTATCTATCTATCTATCTATCTATCTATCTATCTATCTATCTATCTATCTATCTATCTATCTCTAGGGATCAGTGGCTAATTAATAGGTACTTGGGTGAGATTGCCTCCCCAGTTTTCTTTCTTGCTGTTTGTTTTATGGTATTTATATTTATATTATGTAGTGCACAGAAAAATTTTCTTTACTAATTCCTTTTAGTTCACATACAACCTCCTAAGGTAAATATATTGTATTTGTGGAGAAAAGTTGTCTAGTTCAGACTTTGAGCACATTCACTGGCACACATTTTCATAGCTGTCATGAAGCTTTAGGGATAAGCCCGTGTGAGCTGAAGAACAGACGTAGTGTGGGGAACATCTGGGTGTGTTTGCTTAGTTCTGCCTCTGAGCTGGGTTGGCAGCTCATGCCTGCCTAGTGATAAGTGGTGTGCTCCCAGGGCTGGGCAGGAGGCAGCATTCTAGACATGGTTCTATTTCAGGATTGAACACCCACTTTCTTAAAGGCAGTAGGTTATCTGAATATGTTTAATAAGATCTAGTGAGATACAAATCAGATAAAACAGCTGTATTTATCCAAACAAAATCTCTCAGCATGTATTTTGTCATAAAGAACATGTCAATCATCAAATAAGTATCAGGATATATATTAAACAAAGAACTACATACTTGGGCTGGCAAGATGGCTCAGCAAGTTAAGGCATCTACTACTAAGCCTGGTGACCTGAGTCAGATTCCCAAAGTCCAGATGGGTGGAAAGAGAGAACCAGTTCCTGCAAGTTGTCTTCTGACCTCTGCATGTACACATCACCCTAATAAATAAATGTAAAAAGTTAAAAAAGAATCATGTTTGTTTTTCTGTGATATGTAGAAGCCTGTTGTTTTCAGTGTTAGTAAACATACGGATTATTATAACATTTATTACTGGACAAGTTATATATAGTTAAATTTAAGAATTTGGATTGAATTTGAACTTTAATCACAATTATGTTTTTTCTGCCGGTAATTTTGTGATTATGTTAGAATAAAATATCAATGACACATTTAATGACTTATACTACCGTTCTTTGGAATTACAGGGTGTGTTTGTGTGTGTGTGTGTGTGTGTGTGTGTAAATGTGTGAGAGAATTGCAGGTTGGTGTTACTGTAGCACCCTCTGCTGGATTTAAGAGTTAATTCACCAGACTGGAAGATGTAAAAAAAATTATGAAGGCATTTATTTAATTATGCCTATCAAAAAAATCTACTCTTGGGAGGTGTTTGTTTCAGACTTGATAATTTTTTTATTGCCTTGTTTAATTGTTGATAACTGTAGCAATACTAAACAGCATGTTAGTTTTTTGGGGGGGGGCATTTTATTCCAGAAAGGAAGGTATGAAAACAAAGGTTTATCTCCAACTTATTACTTCAGCCTCTTTGCACTTTGTTCTGCCCTGGAGACTAGAACTTTGGTCCTGATGTTTTTGAGTGGGAACAGATCATTAATTAGTTACTGAATTATACATATAATAAATAAAATATTTTGTTGATTCTTTTATCAGAATTATGGAATATTGTGTTTTTCAATAAAATATGAGACTATAATAATGGCTCCGTTGGTTAAATTTCTTACCTTGCTTTTGACCCAGCCCTGGAAAATGAAACAGTCAGATCTCTGGGGCTCTCTGGCTACCCAGGTTAGCTTTCTAGGCGAGTTCCAGATTCACAGGAAGCTCTGTCTCCATCCTCCCTCCAAAAACCCAAACCCAAATCAGGCCAGAAAACATGAATGGTGTTTGAGAATTAACAGCCAAGGTTGTTCTGGTCTCCTCACACAAGGGCATTTATGTATTTGTGCATGCACCACCCCCCCTGAAAAAAACAGGACCAACATTTTGATAAATAAACTTGCTTATATACTTTTGGCAACTGAGAAAAGGATTTAGACATTATTAGACTGACTGAATTCCTTTCTCCTTTATTAGTTTTTAAAATCTTATTCCCAACACCCATAGATTATTTCCTTGTGACTGGCTAGCTTCCTGATCCACAGAATCTAAAATGAACAATATTATGTATTGACAGAGTCAATTTCATCTTACAGGTTTACATGATTTTGAAGAAGATTTATTTATTTATGGCTGTATTTTATGGTCTGCATGTACATTTGCAGATCAGAAGAGGGCGTCAGATCACCTGGGACTACTGATACAGATGGTTGTGAGCTGCCATGTGGGTGCTGGGAGTTGAACTCAGGACCGCTCGAAAAGCAGCTAGTTCTCATAACTGCTGAGCCCCTACATAAATATTTTATCAGTATAGATCTTCCCAGGTTATTACTTATTATAGTCTATACTATGCATAAGAATTTCTCAGCTATACTATACAATGTGATTTGTACCCAGAATGTAAAGTCAGAATTTAAAAGGAACTGTTTTTCACCAATGGGAAACAGAAATTGAGTCATGGTTATATCTTTTCATTATTTTAGTTCTGTTTAGGTGTGTGTGTGCGCACACACAAATATATGTGTATGTACGTGCATGCTCATATTCGATTGAGATTGGCTCCAATAGGTTCATATATTTGAACGTTTGGTTCCCAGTTGGTAGACTATTTGGGAAAGATTAGGAGGTAAGGCCTTGTTGGAGAAGGTGTGTCACTGGGGGGTGGGCTTTGAGATATCAAAAGTGTGTGCCAGGACCAGTCTCTCTCTGTTTCTATCTTGTAGATTAGAAGTAAGTTCTTTTTTTTTTTTTTTTTTGGTTTTTCGAGACAGGGTTTCTCTGTGGTTTTGAAGCCTGTCCTGGAACTAGCTCTAGTAGACCAGGCTGGTCTCGAACTCACAGAGATCCGCCTGCCTCTGCCTCCCGAATGCTGGGATTAAAGGCGTGCGCCACCACCACCCGGCCAAAGTAAGTTCTTAACTACTGTTTCAATGCCACGCTTATCTGCCTGCTGCCATGCTCCCTGCCATGATGATCGTGGACTAGTTCTCTGAATATGTACACAAGCCTCCAGTTAAATGCTTTTAGAGTTCAATTCCTAAGACCCACATGGTGGTTCACAACGGCCTGTGGTTCCAGTTCCAGGGGAACCCCATACCCCATCTTGACCTTCTCAGCATCAGGCACACAAATAGTGCACATATTTACAGGCAGGCAAAACAGTTGTGTACGTAAACTTAAAATACCTGGTCAGACATGGTGGAAAATGTAGTGGTATATTTGTATTTTAATAAAAATCTTCCCTGAGGACCAGTGGCAAAACTAAAGCCACTGTAGGTCAGGCAATGGTGCTATACACCTTTAATCCCAAGCTTTGGGAGAGACAGAGTCAGATGAATCTCTGTGAGTTGAAGGCCATCCTGGGCTACACAAGCAGAAATAAATCCAGATGGTGGTTGCCTACACTTTTAGTACTTCCAGTACTAGGGAGTTATACACCTTACTCCCATTACTAGAGGGAATGTAAAATAAGAGGAGAGAGAAGCTGTCTGGATATTTTACTGTTGCCCAGCTTTGGTAGAGGTAAGACTTCTCTAGTGGCTTGGCTGCCTTGCTTTTCCGGTTTTTGGGTTGAACCTCAATCTCTGTCTCTTTGTTCTTACTATTCATGCTACATTTGGTGCCTAACATGGAGCTGGAACCAATGACCCTGATATTAAGACTCTCATGCTCTACTGACTGAGATTAAATGCCTTTAATCTTTTTTTTTTTTTTCCGAGACAGGGTTTCTCTGTGGTTTTGGGGCCTGTCCTGGAACTAGCTCTTATAGACCACAGAGATCTGCCTGCCTGCCTCTGCCTCCCAAGTGCTGGGATTAAAGGCGCCCGGCAAATGCCTTTAATCTTAGCACTCAGAAGGCCAAGTTAGGTGTAAGTTTGTGGCCAGTCTGCTTTACATGGTGAGTTCCAGGACAGCCAAGGGTTAACAGAGAGATCCTGTCTCAAAACAAAACAAAACAGCAAGTACAATAACAATAACATAAAACAAAAGACAAAACCCCTAAAATTAAAAACTGGCTGTTAACATAGGACTGGAGAAATGACTCAACAGTTAAGAACACTTGTTCTTGCAAAGTACCAAACATCTGTAACTCCATTTTCAGGGAATCGGATGTCCTCTTTTGACCTCCGTGGGCACCAGGCACACGTGTGTTGCATTCGGCACCTGGCCGCCCGCATGGCTAGCTTATGCCCTGAAATAATAACATGGAAACTGTATTTTTTTAAACACTGCCTGGCCCATTATCTGTAGCCTCTTATTGGCTAGCTCTTACATATTGTTCTAACCCATTTCTAATATTCTGTGTAGGCCACGAGGTGGCTTACCAGGGAGGATCTTAACCTGCTGTCTGTCTGGAGTAGGAGAACCATGGCGACTCTCTGATTCAGCTTCTTTCTTCCAGCATTCTCTTCTGTTTACTCCACCCACCTATGCTCTAACCAATAAAATGGGCCAAGGCAGTTTCTTTATTATAATTAATCAATGTCTTTCCTCCATCATTTCCCCTGTTTCTGTTTAAACAAAAAAAAAGAAGGCTTTAACTTAACATAGCAAAATTACATATAACAAAACAGTTATCAAGCAAGAATTACAGTTACAATATTTATATCTATTTTATCTCTTATCATAACTAAGGAAAACTATATTCATTCTTCAACTCCATCAAAGACTCCAGAAGGATATAATAATACCTAAGTAAACAGGAAGTCCAAAACTCTAGAAATGACAGAGACATCTCACTGCCTGGACAGTCACCCAAAGTTCCTCTGTACCGTTGGGGCATCCCTCTTTGGCCTACAGGCCCATGGTATCCAGAGACATTTCCACGAAGCAGGAAATTTCAAAGACAGTTCAGTCATTTTCTGCTGTGTCCTGCAGAATGTCTCGCAGACTGTTTCATGAATCAGGAACCCCGAAAGACCATCTCACCTTTAGGCAAGTTCAGCGGGTTCTCTGTGTCCAGTTTATGCAACAGTCCAGGCAAGAACAGTTTCTTGCCCAAATGGCTATCAAATTCCATAAGGATCCTCTTCGCTGCCCATCTTCCTCTTGAAGTAGCTGGTGCTGCCAGGAGCAGACGTGTCTCCTTGTCATGAAAAGTCCTAAGTTATTAAAATATTTTAAATGCCATATTCTGCAGTCTTTGAAAGATATGAAGAATGCCTATCTAATTGAAATATATCTCTATATATCTAGAAAATCTAATTAACATGACTACAAACTTGACTATTATTTATGATTATCCATTAACAACCTATGTTTTCTAATTATACATTATACATTTTTAAATGAACTACACAATCGCAATACCTTAATCAATATCATCAAGCATTGAAATCTCATCATCTCCCATTTCTGTTTAGACTATTGAGATTTACTAGTTTCATTTTCAGATGAGATACTTGTTTTTCAAAATAAACTAATTATTAAATGTTAAAATTTTACTTTTAAGAAGACTGTGTTAGGTGGATGGTGGTGATACATGCCTTCTCAGCATTCGAGAGGCAGAGATAGGTGGATCTCTGTGAGTTTGAGGCCAGCCTGATGGTGCATTCCTTTTGGACATTGTTTTCACACTCCCCACCTGCAAAGTATGAGACATGGGGCTAGACAGGTATAGTGGGATATACCTGTATTCGGACTTGGGGTGCTGAAGCAGGAGGATCATGGGTTCTAGGCCATCCTGGCTACACAGTGTAAGTCAACTAAAGTCACAATTCTGTGATTAGCGTTCTCTATATACTTTTAATGTCAATGTTTATGTGTTTAAACTTGACTTGTTTTTAGGCAACTACTCTAAGAGTAAGGAAGTTAGAAGAGAACATTGAAGCAGAAAGAGCAGCACATTTGGAATCAAAATTTAATTCTGAAATTATTCAGGTAAGATGTAGACATATTTTTTGGCATGAATTTTCTCTGGTTGTAACCACTAGGAAGCTAAGGTGTGGTTGAGAATGGTAACACAATGCTGGCACTGTATTTAGGGTAAGGGTACAATTTCAGATACTCTATTAGGGGAGATGTTGGTACTCTGTAGCCTCAGGCCAGAACACCACCACTGTCTGCCCTTGTCTCATCTGTGGGGCATTTGTACTGCAATGGAAGAGTACAGTGTTTGTGACAGAGACTCAATGGCTTGTGTCAAAATTAGTCAGCTTTCTGTGACTATAATGGAATACGTGAGACAACCTAACCCAGGAACCTGTAACTCTAAAGAGATAAGGTTTTATTTGGCTCATGGTTCTTAAGTCCATGATTAAGAGGTTCTCTGGTGAAGCATCTCATCATGGTGGAGTACACTCTCCTCTCACCTCGTGAGCCTGGAAGCAGAGCAAGAGAGAGCAGGGTCCTACCATCTACTTGAGGCCACGTTCTTGTCCATGCGAGGGCCAACCATACAATCCCACCTCCCGACGGTCTGTGGTATTGCCTAATAGTGCTGTTAAGGGCGCTAGGTTTTTGACATTTGGATTCAAGAGCCAACTGCAACATTTTGAAAAACGTGAGCTATCACCACTTGACACTTTGCAGAGTATTTTGTTCCTCCCTTGTCTGCTTATTCTTATTCTTTCACCATTTTTCAAGGTTCACCCTGTGAACACTGGTCTGGACTTTGCTATCTTCAGGATGTATGAGTAATACATTATTTTGTAGCATCCAGCAGACTCTCCTTAAAGTGGTATATAGCTACTTAAGAGCTATAAATCATTGGTTTGAGAGAATGCACTTGTGTGTCTATTCTGTTGTGGGCAGGTACAAAGCATCAATTTTAAGATACTGATTATGCAAAATTTCATATATATGTAAAAGCTGAAAAATTATTAAAACCAACTCATAGTACACCCATCACCCAGCTTTAAACCTACCTCAAGCCAATTGTGTTAGTAGTTCTCCCTACACTGTCCTGTTTCCAGACTGTATTAAGGAAATACAAGTTATCAAGTCATATTACCGTGAATATCTTAGTCAGATAGTGTTGTTGACTATAAAGGTTCTTCTTCTACAGTAAAAATTTGCTGGGGGTGAAGGGATCTGTTTAAGCTTTATTTTTTTTAAATTTAAAATTGCTCATATTTGTGTATGTGCGTGTGTGTGTCTGAGCATGCGCGCACGCATGCGCACATCAAAACACACATGAAGGCCAGAGAAGACAGCTTGTGGGAGTTGATACTATCCTTCTACCATGTGGGTCCTGATGATTGAATTTGTGTCATTAGGCTAGGTGACAAATGCCTTTACCTACTGAGCCATCTTGCTAGCCCATGTTTAAGCTTTTAATAATATTCATGTCATAATGTTTCTTTTAGTTTTCAAAAACCACTTATAATATTTTATGAAAGAAATGTGAATGCATTAGAAGGTAAAGATTAAGCACATTGATAGGCTGGATAATACTGTGTTAGTTTATGCTTTTCATATCAGTTCTTCATTCTTCTAGAGGCAGAGGCAGGAGGATTTGGGATTTGAGGCCAGCTTGTTTATTTTCTTTTTAAACCAAAACAGAAAGAAAGGAATATTTAGATAAATGACAATCTGTGGCTGATAAAATAGTCTATTCAATTTAAGATGGAAACACATTTCTTAGCTTTTTAAAACTACTTCTCTGTCATCTGGTAGTTACGGATTCGAGACCTTGAAGGAGCTTTACAAGTAGAAAAAGCCAGCCAAGCAGAGGCTGTTGCTGATCTGGAAATGATCAAGAATGAATTTAAAGAAGTCGAAAGTGCATATGAGCGAGAAAAGCATAATGCACAAGAAAGCTTTACAAAACTGAATTTGTAAGTATCTTATGGTAAAATTCTAAATCTGTGTGAAGGTTTTAGGATTGCTGAGTTTGAATATGTAGTACTTTATATACTAATATAAAGCTGCTATCTGTGGTAGACCAGAGAGTATAGGTCTTTGTAAGACGTATGCAAATGGCCTTGTAGGCAAATATGGGGATGCTCTTTTGCTGTAAAGTTTCTAAGCAGTTCCAGAAACATATTTATACACTAGAAAGTAAATATATCAATGCACTTGCCTTTCTAAAATTAATATAGCCATGTCTTAAACACCTTAATTTATAAGCCACATGGGGAGATAATGCTCAGGATTTTTTGAACTGCAGAATTACAACTAGTGGGAAATGTGCATTGTGGTTCATTATGTACATGGCCACCAAATAATTAATTTAACTAATTTAACATTCTATGCGGTAGCTACCTTTTATTTATCCTGCTTTTTTCCTGTGTGTGACATGAGTGTGCATATGTTTGTGTTTGTGCACCTGTGCGTGTGCGTTTGGAAGCTGGAGGTTGACGTAGAATGTCTTCCTCAGTTTCTCTCCATGTTATTATTATTATGACTGTTTGAGCCTGAGTCTCTCACTGGACCTGAAGCTCCACCATTCAGCTAGACTGGTTGGTCAGTGAGCTCCAGAGATCCACCTGTCTCTATTCCCCGAGAGCTGGAGTTACAGATCTCAACTCAGGCCTTTACGCTCGTGTGGCATGCACGTCACTGACTAAGCTTTCTCCTAGTCTTAGTTAGTGTTTTGTTGCTGTAGAGAGACTCCGTGACCATGGCAACTCTTACAAAGGAAACATTTAGTTGGGGCTGGCGTACAGTTTCAGAGCTCTAGTCCTTTTTCATCATGGTGGGAAGCATGGCAGCATGCAGGCAGACATGGTGCTGGAGAAGGAGCTCAGAGTTCTACATATTGATTTGCAGGCAATAGGAGAGGCTGTCACACTGGGCCTAGCTAGAGCTTGTGAGACCTCAAAGCCTGCCTTCACAGTGACACACTTCCTCCAACAAGGCCACACCCCCTAATAGTGCCACTCCCTATGGGCCAAGCATTTAAACACATGAGTCTATGGGGGTATTCCTATCAAACCCCCACTCTCCTTTACCTATTTCAGGGGAGTTTTGAGACAGGGGTTTCTTTGTATATCCCTGGCTGTCCTGGAATTTGTTTTGTATACCAGGCTGGCCTCAGACTCAGACATCTGCCCGTCTCCGCCTCCTGAGTCCTGGGATTAAAGGCATGCTCCAACACTGTCTGGCTTTCCTCAACTTTTAATACCAGTTTTTCAGACGTGAAAATAGAGTCTTAATGAGGGTAAGGACTCATAGTTCACAAGTGATGTCAGCATTTGACTCCTGCTGATTTCAACCTTTTCCTAGTTTAAAAGCCTTTGGTCTTGAAGAGTCTATGAAATACTGTAAAAAAGAGGAAGATTTAAATGTTTCAAAAAATTTCTCAATAGTATATATCTCAAACCATTGTCTCCAAAATAAGAGTCAAACTATCATTTGTAGTTTTATTCTTCGTGTGTGTGTGTGTGTGTGTGTGTGTGTGTGTGTGTGTGTGTATGTGTGTGTGTATTTATTTTGGCAGGGTATGTCCTACGTATCCCTGATTGGCTTAAAACTATCTATGTAGATCAGGCTGGCCTCAGACTTATGGAAATCTGCCTGACTGTGCCTCCCACTTGCTAGGATTAAAGGTTCATGCTATCACATCTAATTCCCTATTCCATTTTTGTATTGAGATAGAGTCCTGCATAGTTGCCCAGGCTGGTCATGAACTTTTGATGTAGTCTATCTAGGTAGCCCTCACACGTGGAAAGAGCTTCTGCTTCAGCCTTCCTAGTCAGCTGGAAGTTCAGCCACGTTCCGCTGTGTTTATTTAAGAGGTACTTCCTAATCAAGATTTCTTCTTTCCTTTTAAAAAGGTTCGTTTATTACTGTTTGTGGGGCATGTTTGTGGAAGTCAAAAGAAGACTTTGGGGAGTCAGTATTCTTTCACATTTATGTGGCTTCAGTGTTTCAAACTTGGGTCACTAGGCCTGTGTGGCCAGCACTTTACTTGCTGAGCAGTCTCTCTGGCCCTTCATTGAATTTTCTTGTATTCTCTAGGATCACATTCTGTGTATGTTAGTCTCAGGACAGAGGTTTTTTTTTTTTTTTTTTTTTTTTTGACAGGGTTTCTCTGTGGCTTTGGAGCCTGTCCTGGAACTAGCTCTTGTAGACCAGGCTGGCCTCGAACTCACAGAGATCCGCCTGCCTCTGCTGGGATTAAAGGCATGCGCCACCACTGCCTGGCTCATTTTTTTTAATCATTGCTTGAATCTGCACATTTAGTATATTTGAATCCTTTCAACTATTTAAATGTGTATTCAAATATTAAGTGGCATAGAAATCTGTATGAAGAGCTTTTTTGAAAAGTCTAGTATGTTTCTTTAGGGTTGTTTTGATGTAGGAAGTAAACCTGCAAGAAGGCAGATTGGGCTCTCAGTGGTTAAACAATTTTGAATAGTAAGCATGATTATTATTATGATGATGAGGGTGACGAGATAATAAGCATGCTTGGTGAACAGTGAGTTCCTTGCCCTGACAAGAATCAAAGCAGAAGGTAGATGGTTTTCTTTCATGGGCATAGAGTCTCTCTGTAGCTGGGACTGGGTGATTTTTAGATAACCGCTGTCAGAATCCCTCATCTGTGTCAGTTGTATACAGTTGAAGGAAATTCTTTTCTGAAGTTTTGTTTTGCTGTTTCTTCTGTTTTGGAGCTTGGAAGTTTTGCTCAAATTTTGTATTCTAGTAAGTGCCAGCGGATAATTCTAAGTACTCATGAGCTATCCCAAATCCTTTAATTCTTTTATATAAGGAGTCTGTTACTGTTTGGATAGGAACTATCTCCAGAAGGGCTAATGTGCGGAAGGCTTAGTCCCTGGCTGGTTCATGAGTCTCTGACCTAATCAAAGGGTTGGTTTGTGGATGGATTTATAATTTCACATCATTACTGGGAGGTGGAGGAAGTGGATGGCTGAGGATGTGCCTTTGAGGAGTGTAATGTGTCTCCAGAACCTCTCTATTCGCTCTGCCTCCTGGCTGCCATGATGTATGTAGCTCTGCTTCAGTTCATTCTCTTTGCCATGACATTCCGCCTTACTCTGGGCCTTTTAGCAAAGAAGCCAGCATACCATGATCTGAACATCTGAACGGTATAAAGCCATGGAAGATACATTTTTTAAACATTTTTATTTCTCGAGTGCACATGCCCTGGCACATTTGTGGAGGTCAGGAAACAACTTACTGGAGTTAGCTTTCTCCTTCATGTGGGTCCCAGGAATTGGCTTCGGACTTTGAAGCAGTTACTTTTGCCTGCTGAGTCATCTTGTTGGCTCCTTTCTGCTTTTAAAGTTACTTTTTTTGTCATCTTTTTTGTTATAGTGGAAACAAGTGATAAATACAGCTCTTTAGCTATTTTTTAAATTTCCAAATGACTGTATTATAACAATGCAGTTTAGTAACAATGATAGTACTGATAACAAATAATTAAAGCCCTGTATTCATTGATAGTTCCTGTGGATCTTCTCACCTATCGCATTGTTTCTTTCCTTGTGTGTAATGTGAAAGCTGTTTCTGTTTCTGTGTGGTACGTGAATGATGCTACTTGAGGGATGAGAGTGTGTAAGCTAATGAGTACCAGCTGTATACCTGACAAAAACCTCATAAGGGGGATAGATATTATGATTATTATATTTCTGGATTCTTTTTTTGAGACAGGGACTTTCTGCATAGCTCTGTCTGTCCTGGAACTCCCTCTGTAGGCTAGGCTGGCCTTAAACACATAGAGATCCATCTGTCTCTGCCTCCCAACTGCTGGGATTGAGGTTGTGCACCACCACACCAGGGAGTGGATTCATTTTACCTCACCGCTCAGGCTGGAAAAGGTGTGTTTTCAGGACAGCTCTTGTCTATGGTGGCAGGAGGGCAAGGTTGCATGGTCTCATCCAATGAATCAGGAAAATGGAGAACACAGTTTGGAAATGGGGCTGGGCTGTACCCTACAAAGCTCACCTCTCAGTGACCCACTTCATTCAGCTGGTCCTTAGCTCCCAGTTTCTATGTTCTTCTAAGAACAGGGCCATTGCCTGGGGACTAAGTGTTCAAATGCATGACCCTATGGAGGACATTTCATATTCAAACATAACAACGAGTTACTTAATTTTGTACTTCTGGCTCTTTTTCAGAATTTTTCAAAATTAATTTTAATTTTAGTTAGTCTACAAAATATTGATTTTTTGTTTTGTTTTTACATTGAAATAATATTTATATTTTACTAGGTAAAAATTATGAACTACATTTTAAAGTTTATCTGTTCCTCTAAAAATTCATACACATATGCAGTGTGTGTTACAATGTATGTTGATAGTATTATCCCTTTACTCTTCTCTCCTGCTTTCCACCACATCTCCCTCCCAACTTCTTGTCCTCTATTTGTAATTATTTACTTATTTTTTTAACCCATTGGGTCCAATAGGTGCTGCTCATATGTGTATGGGTGTGCAGTTATCTACTAGGGCATGGACAACCCTCTAGTGGCCACACTCCTAAAGAAAAGCGATTCTCTCTCCCTGAGTAGTCATCAACTGCCAGGAGCTCCTCGGGTAGGGGTGGGGCCTGGGTCCTTGGCTCTCCATGCTGGACTTGCTTTAACTGGCTTGATCCTGTGGAGGTGAGTTCATCTGTGCAACAGCCATGTCACGTCTAGAAAGACAATATTTTGCAGCATTCATCTCTATTCTTCAGCTCTTACATTCTTTCTGCCTCCTCTTCCTGAATGTATTGAACTAAACATCACAGTTACTTATTCTTAGTACTGTAAACAGTAATGTTTTCATGCATTAATTACTGCTCCCTGCAATAAGAAGCCTGTCTGGGGCTAGAGAGATGGATCAGGAGTTAAGAGCACTTGCTGATTTTTTTTTTTTTTTTAGAACACCTGGGTTCAGTTCCAGAATATACATGTCAGCTCACAACCATCTACAACGCCAGTTCTTCTGGCTTCAAGGACACTGCACATACATGGTATATAAATATATATGGAAGAACTCAGTCATAAAATATAAATAAATAAATCTTAGAAAATGAAACTTTTCTGACCAAGGTTGGAAGCGTCACAGTTCTATAGATATAAGCATAAGTATTTAGAAGGCAGTTTGATACCATGACCATTTAGAAAAACATCAATAGTTTTTTTTTTTTTTCCCCTAGGGCCAATGGATTCTGTAGCCATTGCTTTTGAGCATGTTTATAACACCAGGCATGAATTTCACCTCTTGTGGGGCAAGAGGCCAGTTGTAGCAGTGGATATAAAGAGCATTAGGCAAAAACTCATGTCTGATTTTCCATGGCTAATCTGAATGTGGATTCTGTAGAAATTAGCTCAATATGGGAAATACCCAGGCTAGCTAAAGGATAAAACAATTATATTTTTGTTTATTATAAGGGGAAAACTCATGAAACAGGAACTAGAAGTCCAAGCTCAGCTGTATTGCAGGAGTACCAGAGAGAGAGAGAGAGAGAGAGAGAGAGAGAGAGAGAGAGAGAGAGAGAGATAGCGTACCTGGTGGTCCGTGCCCCATTTTCTCTTGGGCTCCAGGAAGACATGCCTTAACTAGGTTCCACCTCTTAAAGATGATTGGTTAACAAAGCTTCCCCCATCACCTTCCCCTTTTGTCTAAAGAAGAGTGATTCAAACCCAATACAACTATATACAATAGGAACAGATATCAAGCATAAAATTATAACCAACATAAACAATATTAAGCAAGGAATACATGACAAATGTTTTAATAAACATTCTATTCCAAAGAGTCTCAGCTAAATCATAAGAGGAAGACAACTATGACTATCTAATCTTCATCCCCATCATAGACCTGAGAAGGGAGATATCACTTGAATAGGCAGGAAGTGCAATCAAGCAGCTTCCAAAGTGAGCAGTATATGATGGAGACAATTGGCTACCTGAGCAATCACCCAAAGTCTTATATGCAATGTTGAAGCAACCAATTTTGGCTAAGGCCTAGCATAACTGACAGACCATTTTCAGAGGCACGGAATTTTTCAGAACTGTCTTACTCTGTCTTGGCAAGGTTTGACAGTCTTTTTCTTGTATCCTGCTTGTCCTGTCTGGTCATTGTACATTTGTCAGTGGTTGATGGCAGTTCTTTGCCCAAAGGCCAATTTTGCCAAGAAGAAAACATGCTCCAAATGGAGTGTCTTTGGTACTCAACATTCTCTAAGGAATAGATTGGTGCTGTCAGGAGCAATCATGTCTCATGTCAACAGAGCCCTAAGTTATTTAAATGCCATATTCTACATATCCTTGAAGTGGTTGAAGATTACCTATCTAGGCAGAATACAATCTCTATGTATCTAAAGAACCTAATTAATCTGACTATATGTATAACAAACATGAACAACTATTGACCTATAATATTTAATGCCTGTATAACTTAAAGACTAAAAACTTCATGTCATAATATTAAATAATTTATAAATAGATGTGCAGCAAATAAGAACAATGACCTCAAAAAGTAAACAGTGTACAAGTATCTTGATCAGAATAATATATAATGTAATTAATAATATATATAAGTAAGAATAATATATAATGCAATATGAAAATATATCCTAAAAGTTGTATCAATATACAAAACGTCCTAAATAGAGATAGAAACATGCATATATACAATCTGACAGAATAACTTTGCATAGGTGTACAAATATTGTAAACAGAAATAACAAATATAATTTGAACTTGTATCAATATACAAAACTATACTGATATAAATTATCCATAAATAATGGCTCACAAATATTCACTCTGTTTCCCACTATTATTATTATTTTTTTTAACCTATATAGTTTCCATTTCAACCCTCTACCTTATATAATCAACCCCTAAACGGTGTTCCCAACCCTGAGGACAAACTTCTTTGGGAGAGGGGATGCTGTCCTCTAGAATTGCTTCCAGCTGTCATGGGGATGATGTTCTCTTTATGGGATCCCGCAAAAGTAAAGTGATGGTTAAGTTTCAAAATTACTGTCTACCATAGTTGCAAACGATTTCTGAGCAGTCGATAGGGTTTTTTCCAAAGTTTTTATTTGGAGTTCTGGCCAAAACGTCATGAGCAGGTGCACCATTTCAGCATCTGGTACCCCAAAACCAGTTTTATAGCAGTGCTATCAGCATCACGTGTCATCTCAACCACGTAGAGTTGCTGCTGTGGGGCCCCATCTTCTTCCTGGAAACCTCAAAGATTACTGCAGGGAAAGGATCTGTAGAAAACTCTATTGTTCATCGTGGAAAACTTAAACATTATTCATAGAGACATACATTCAATAAAGAATATGGTATAGACAAAATAGACATGGAGAAAGTAAGATTTTCTAAAGTCTTCCTTCTCTCCAATACCAGATGGCTCTCCATATGAGACAGAAACTCTGAATGTTCTTTTTAACAACACACTTGAGTTTAGAGAAGTACAGAGTCATTGTTCAACTCCAAAGCCAGCTCTATATATTCATAAATATATATATATTTAAATGTAGGTAGGAAACTAAGAATCTCTTCCTAGAGGGTGAGAATGAGGTAATAAAGTCAAGGGGGGTGTCATTTTCCTTTTGGGACCGATGTGATCCCAGATAGCTGCAAGCCTGACCTTCACTCTCACCTCCTGGTGAGGTGGGTGCTTTCCTCTTACATGAACTGCTCTCTGGGCCATCTGTGCTGGCAGGGCCCACAGCCGCACGAGGCAGGGAAGTGGAGTGGTGCAGGCCACCCAGTCATGTATTGGGCTTGGCATCACATGCTTTAGTATGACTGCCCTAGATATTAGTCTGGACCCTGCAGTATGAAATTGTTTACCATGTTCTTGGGTTAAGAGCCCTGGCAGTCCTAGCAAGCTAGGTCTAGTCACTCATCACAGTAGGCCACTTAGAGAGACAAATAATAATAGTAAAGGCCAGAGAAAGTATTTGTTCAGTATGGCCTCACTGGGCAGGAGTAAGGAGTCTAGTGACTCCCCAGCCCGTCTTTGGGGTCCTGAGGGTTTAAATAGAGGGCAAGGAGTTTTTATAGCTAAGTAGTCCTAGTCAAGATGTGGCCCTGCCCATTACCATTGCCTCGACTTTAGTCTTTCCTGCTAGGTAGTCTGACAAGTAATCAAAGCTAGATGAAATTGTTTCCTGAGAGACAGGTTTCTGCTTTGCTTAGCATCAGGCTTCAGCTTTTTCCTTCTAGAGTGAGATTCTTGGAGAAATTCTGATTTCTTGGGGTTGATTTTCTCAACAATCTGTAGTCAGTTAAAGGGTCACAACTGGACTATGTCTTTAAACAGTTTTTTAAGGTTTATTTATTCTATTTTATGTTGTATAAGTATTTTGCATATATGTATGTACAGCCCATGTAAGACTGGTGTGCAGAGAAGTCCGAAGAAGCCGTTGGGTTCCCAGGAACTGGGGTTACAGGTAGTTGTGAGCTACCATGTGGGTACTGGGGACTGAACTCAGTCCTGTGCAGTAGCTGTGAGTGATCATAACTACTGAGCTGTAGATAAATTTTTCTTTAGGCCACCAGCTCACTAAAAAATGATACCAAGACTTACTAATTATGAAAGATTGGCCTATAGCTTAGGTTTATCCCCTAGCTCTTATAACTTAAATTAGCCTATTTCTATTCATTTATATGTTGCCACATGCCTCGTGACTTTTCCCTCTCCTCTTGCATGTCTCACTCCCTCTGCGTCTGACTGGCAACTCCTCCTTTCTTCTTCCCAGAGCTCTCTGTCCCCAGAAGTCCCTCCTAACTTGTTCCTGCTTAGTTAGTAGCCTTTCAGCTCTTTATTAAACCAGTCGCAGTGACACATCTTCACACAGTGTAAAGGATATTCCACAACACTGAGCCATCTTTCCAGGCTCTGAGTCGTCTATTTAGAATATCTTCATTTCTGCCAGGATGGAATACAAAGAAGGAGAGAGTAGGATTTGATAAAGGGAGTGGGAAAGCAAAGGGGAGGAACAAGAAGTTTTCTGATGGGCCCAAAATAGAGAGTTTTTGTGATGTTTCCATGGTGTGTGTCACTGTACTTTCCTCATCTCACCTCCTTCTGTAACCTTCCCATGTCTTCTTTCATGATGGCCCCTTCCTCCACTCGATAGTCTCTGTTTTCATGTTGTGTGGGTGTTTGAGTGTGTGCGTGTGCACTGCATATGTGTATTTATGTATATATTTAAATCTGTTCCCCAGATGAGTGTAAATGTGGTATTTGACTTTCTTCTTTCTACTATTCTCTCCTGTGAATGATACTTTTTAAAAAATATTTTATTTTATGAATGTTTTTCCTGCATGTATGCGTGTACATGCCTGGTGTTCTCAGAGACTGGAAAAGGGTATCAGATCTTCTGGGACTGGAGTTGTAGACAGTTGTGAGCTGCCAGGAGAGTTCTGGGAGTTGAACCTGGGTATACATCGTCTTCTATGTTGAGCCATCTCTCCAGCCCCTGAACCACACTTTTAGTTTATAGCCCTGAGAATAAGGAATTTTAGGGTAGGATATGAAAGACTGATGTAACAACAGCTAATAATGAAGCTATAAAGTAAATGGTACCAGAATATTAGCAGTGGTTGAGTAGTTTTGCTTTTATTTAGGAATTAAACTTGGATTTTCATGAATGATGGGAAGGAGGGCTTTCTAGGGTGGAATGGGAGAAGCCAAACGCTTGGTGGCTAGATTCTGGCCACCTGGGTCTGGTTCTGCAGCTTCAGGACAGTGTCCTCATGGTTGTGAAAAGTGGTCACATGACAGATTGCAGTGCCCAGGGCATAGTGGCTGATGGGTATTGGCAAGGAGAAGGTGCAGTGGCCGGAGAGTTCCTGACAGGATCAAATAAGCTCCAGGCCCAGAGCTCCCATGGTGCAGGCCGCCCAGACGGAGCCCATGAGTGCCAGTGCCCAAGGCCACTTCACCTCACATCGTCGCTGTCACTGGATGGGGCCGTTTAAGTTGTTTGTTGCCAGGATTTCCCTGGGTGGTAGGAGCAGATATGTACGATACATCTGCATTTCAGAATCAGAGTTCTAACGCACAGTGTCTTAGACGTGATGCACCACTATGAAATTGTTCGAGGTGGATCAAACCGCATTTATATCACTATATTTTCTTAGCTGTAAAGTTTCTTTAAATCTAAAACTTACAGGAAAAGCTTTTTAATGATTTTGGATTATAGAGCTCTCTAATGTAGTTTGATCTTAATTAGTTCTGTAATTGATTATTGGGCAGTAGTAGGGAAAAGATTGTGATAAGCCTCAAATCCAGTCTACATTGAAATATAATTTAAAATGACTTTAAAGATAGGATATTGAATCGACTGCAGATAAATTTTATTTCTTGTGTTCCTCAATAATTAGGAGCTTCTTTATTTTTCTAAATGTGTTTCTGAATAAAAACAGTGTTATGGTTTAGTGGCACCGTTATTTATGTTCTTGCTAAAATACAGCCTGAAGAAATGCTACTTGTTTTAAGGAACATATTTATTGACAAACTGTTAGTGGAAGTTAAAATAATCAGACTCCATTAAGGAAGCATCCTGGCTATAGGCTTCCTTCTCGTCTGTTCTTCCCCAGCTGTCTGCTTTCTAAGTCCTGACTCTCCCGGGATCCACACCCAGGAGCTCCCTAACCTGCGCCTTTCTTTCCTTACATGTTCTTGCTGGCTGTGGCTGTTAGAAGTAGAGAAGCTATCTTCTAACTGGAGATGGAGAGGAGGAAGGAAGTGGAGTGGGGGAAATGATAACTCAATAAAAAACAATAAATCTCATAAGCACAAAAAAAAGAAGTAGAGAAGCTAGCTTTATATCACATTGCTAACAGAAGGGCATCACACCTCATTTTAATGATCTTAGAGTTTTACATTTTTAAAATATATATTGTTTTTATTTTATGTGTGTGTGTGTGTGTGTGTGTGTGTGTGTGTCTGCACCATGTGCACTTAGTGCCTGAGGAGGCTAGAAGAGATGTCAGGTTCTCAGGAACTAGAGTTTTATGTGGGTAGTTGACACCTACTGTGTGGGTGCTGGGAACAGAACTCAGGTCCTCTACAAGAGCAACAAGTGCTCTTAACTGCAGAGTCATCCGTCCAGCACCAACCCTAGGTTTTGAATTTTAAAAAATGGCAGAAATTATACATAAATTTAATGTTGTATGTGTTGAGTTAACACTTGTCCATAGTTTAAAGAGTAAACAGCATTGCCAAGATGATGAGACACAGCAGCGTGATGCCTTTGCCTTTGGCTCTCAGTTTCCTTCATGTATGGCAGCTGCTTAATTTTTACTGCTGTTGCTTTGATGTTATGTTTATCTTTAGTTTAAAAAGTCTTTTATTGTAAAAAGATTATATTTTTAAGTGTGTATGTGTATGGGGGCGGAGAACGAGTGTGCGCATGTGGATGGAGACCAGAAGTTGATGCTGGATCCTCAGGAGCTGCTGCTCTTAGACAGTTTGGAGTCACTCAGAGTGGGCACTGGGAATGGAACTCGTTTTTTTGGAAGTACTCTTAATTCCAGATTCATCTTTCCAGTCCCCAACTTTGGATTTTAAAATTGCATGCATGTTTTGCCATGCTTTTGTTCCTACCTTTAAATATTATAAAGTAACCTCTGCTGATTGAGCTCTACTGCATGCTTCTGTCACACAATATTTACCTGTTCCTTCCTGCTTCTGTTCCCCCAGAGGGATAATCTGAGTGCAGCATCCTTTTTCCTACACCATTTTCTTGGTATCTTGTCTTAATGTTTCTTTATGGCAGTCTTATTAGATGTTTTGTTTTTCATTTTACCATGTGCTTTGCTCGTGTTCTCTCCAGATGCCTACAATAGTACTTGGTTTATAAAGCAGCAGTAGCGAGATCAGTTTAATCAGCAAATAAGGCAGTTTCTTATTACCCCATGAATGGGTTTAGCTTGTGATTAAATAACTCTTTTTTATTTTCCTTTCAAAACAGGGTTTTTCTCTGTAGTCTGGGGTGTTCTGAACTTACTGGTAGACCAGACAGGCCTTAAACTCAGAGATCTGCTTGCCTCTGCTTTCTGAGTGCTGTGCTTAAAGGTGTGTGCTACCACTGCCTGGATGATTAAACAACTCTAACGCATACAGTGAGTCCGTCTGATTAACCAATCATTGAAGTATTCTTTTTTAGTTTTTATTTTAATTTATTATTGGAGGCAAGGCCGGTCTCTCTATGTAGCTTTCATTGGTCTGCAACTCACTATGTAGACCAGGTTTTCCTGGATTTTGTTTTGTTTTATTTTGAGATAGGGTTTCTTTGTGTAATAGAGTCCTAGCTGTTCTGGAACTTGCTTTGTAGACAAGGCTGGCCATAAACTCACAGAGATCCACCTGCCTCTGCCTCCCAAGTCTGGGATTAAAGGTGTGAGTCACCATGCCCAGCTGTGTGGCTATTTTTAATTTAACTTAATTTTTATAGTTTTTATTTGTGTGTGTCTGTGTGAGTGGATATCATGTGTATGTGGATGCCTGTGGAGGCCAGAAGAGGTGTCAGAGAGTTACAGATGGTTATGAGCCGCTGATGTCAGGAGCTCTAGGGCCAGACTAAAGAGCAACAAGCACTCTTCATACTGAGCCGTCTCTCCAGCCTCTTCAAGTCTAGTAGTCTGAAATTCTGTCCTCTTGTGTCTTTTCTAAAGTATCCCTCTGGGGCCTTTCTGTCTCTATCTGACTTTTCAGATTTCCTGATGTACTCAGGACCTGTCTTTAACATCCTCCTTGGAGTTCCTCTGATTTCTTCCATTGTGAGCCCCTTGATTTCTAATCTCGTGCTGTTGTCATTTGATTTGCTGCCTTGTAAATTAGCTTCTTGGAAAGCTTATATATCAGGGAGAGTTTACAGGCACATCCTGAAAATTGCTTTTGGTCTTCACGCCTTTTTGTAAGTCAGCTGACTATTCAGTTCAAGTGTTAGGCAAGTGTGACATCATCTGATTCGTGATCTTTTGTTTGTGGTCTATGGTTTCCTCTGGAAACTCAGTGTCTGCATCTGAGATCAGAGGCAAATGATCTTTTACTTGGTTTATAGAGACTCACTTTGTAATGCATGATGAAATAATAATATGAATGACTTTTGTACTCTATGGACACTCCTCTCTTGATCCAGTGTTCAGAACTCTCAAGATGCCAGGCATCTTGTGAGTTGTTTCAGCCTGGAACTTTGACCATGTGTATGTCAGGACTCTTGGACTGACTCTCTGGATTTACATACCTCTTCTTTACTTTGCTCCATTTTCATTGTTTATTCTACTTTCTAAGAGATTTACCTGCTTTAATGTAGCATCTAATTTTTCTATATACATTTAGTAGTGTTAGTTAATTTACCTTGGAATATCTTTGGTTAAAAAGACAATATGCAAGTCTTCTTTGCATCGTGCCCCGAGAGGGGAAAATGTCAGAGTCATTGGACAAGTGTCATTGGAAACTTAGCCTCTTGCTCTTCCTTTAGCCCGAGTGCACTGCTGACTGTGTCAGAATCTCACTGTGACCCAGCTTCACACAGCAGAAGTGGGTCGACTGCAGCTGCTAGGAAGCTCTCAGGCTAAAATGGTGATGCTAATTGAATTGATGTTATTCATATGCCTGTGAATTTCTAAAGTACAATACTCATGAGCTGCCTTTCAGTGATGTCCACATGAGAACATACACAGCTCTATGTGCTAGCCCTCATGGAATCTCAGCACTTGGGAGGCTGTAGAGGAGTCTGGCAGAGTTTAAGCCAGCATAGTACATTTACAAAAAAGAGTTCCAGGCCAGTGTGAGCTACATGACGAACCTCTTAGAACACAAAACCAAACCAGTGTAAACACAGTTTAATGCCAGCCTGAATTACATTTAAATAATAACACACATTGTATTGTAAAGAAATTTATATCCTTGTCAGAACACAGTCCAAGAATGGAGTCATGTGAAAATTCAGAATGTTTGTGAGAAAACTCAAGGAAAGAAGACAGAGTTTTGTGACCTCAGTTCCTTCAAAACACAGAATCGTGTTTAGAATGTGTTATTGTGCTCCCCCAGTTTGGGGGATAGGAGTGAGCTTGCTTCAGCTGTGGTTATTCATGTGCCTCAATGGAAAAACATGTTTTTGTCATGTACAGCTTGTCCTTGTCATTACATACTTCATTCAGGTGATTCTTCTTAACTCCCAGAGTATAAATTGTCTGATGCTCTGAATAAATCTGGCTATTACGTGAGACTTTTGTCCACCTCATTTTTAGTCCCCCTCTCTCAGGTTCATGTCTCCAACTAGAGCAGTAAACATATCCTCAAAGTAAATGAACATTTTGATTTTTTTTTTGTTTTTGAGTTTTCCTTACGCCAAAGCAATTCTACTCGAAGGGATACAAACATTTGTTTCATTTCTGATGTATGTTAATAACCTTATCACTCATTTTAAGATAATTTTCTTGGGGGCTCAGGAGATGGCTCAGTCAGTAAGATCACATGCTCTGTAGTCATGAGAGACTGAGTTTGAATCCTCATCACTCATGTCAGAAGTCAGTGATAACGAGCTTTGGGTCAGTAAGAGATGGTCTAGAGGAGAACACTTGATAGACACCCTGCTGTTGCCTCTTTGTGTGTGTCTGTGTGCACAGGTGTGCTCACTTGCACACTCAAGAGCTTACAACATTCATACTTACTCACAACCCTACCCCATGAACTTTTATCAGTTTTCAGGCAGTTTCTGAACTGACTTAATTGAGATGGGTAGATTTTGTTTATCAAAAATGATGGTGATATCCCAACAATACTATTCCAGTCTCTTTTTTGTATTACCTTGGACACAGTTCAGATACCTACTGTCAAAGAACTGTTATTCCATTAAAGTCTTTCATTTAAGAATGCATAAACCTTTTCATTTGAAAAAAGGAAAATGGGCATTAAAAAGCCTTTTGGCATGTAGACATGATATATAGAACATTGCCTACTTGTATGAAAGAGAAGTACATTTGAAAAACCTGCTCTGACATTTTTAACTTTTCAGATTAGAAAGAGAGTATTTCTCCAAAAACAAGAAACTAAATGAAGAGATCGAAGAACAGAAGAAAGTAATTATGGATCTTTCAAAGAGACTCCAATATAATGAAAAAAGTTGCAGTGAATTACAGGAGGAACTTGTGATGGTAAGGTTAAAGATAGAAACCCTATGGCAATGGCTTTATTGGGCCATATTTGATGTGTAGCAAGTTTATCCCCCACCATATATCATGAGATAATAGTGTGAAAGTAATTTTAGTGACATCGTTCAAAGTTTCAAGCTGGAAGTTCCAGTTGTATCAAATATATACATAATTCTCAAACTTGGAACAGTTGGGAAAAACCAATTGAATTAATAGTTCTCAATCATAGAATGTTTAAAAATGATTTTATGATTTTACTTAGGTGGAAGATAATCAGGATTTATAAGCAATAGATCTAATAATTTTAGTGACTTCATTTTCTGATCATTTTGTACATAAACATTACATTTCATAAATATCTAATCAAATTAACTATTGTAAGCTAGCTATCACGTATTTTTTCCCCTAAAATATTGATATTTTTTTGTGGATCATCTTTTGTTTGAAAGGTACCAGCATCTCCCTGTTGCATCAGAACACACCCAGCTTTTTGTCATGTAATCTGGGGGCTCTTCATTCTGGGTTCATGTTAGCTGTCTGGCTGCCTTTCATCTGTCAGAATTCTGGCTTTTTAACATATTACAATTATATTTTTATACTCTTGATGACTGAAATGCTCTTTGTTGTCCATTTACAAATGCCTGCCCATCCTGTAAAGTGGTGGGAACCACAGCAGGGAAGAAGGCATAGTTTGTAGTCACACCGCACGTCCTCCAGCCTTGTTGCATCGTGCAAACTTCCTTAGAGACTGGCTACTTCCCTTTCAGTTATGTCAAATGACTCTTGGAGATTCGCACTGAGGAGAATGAAAGTTATTTTTCTTTCCCAAAAAGGTAATGAAAGGGTTATATTAAGAACCAGTGACCAACTCAGTGCTCCCAAGAAGAAAGGTAGTTATGGAATTAAATTAAAACTCTTTAGTATTTAAAAATTATTTTTGAGATTTAAAAAATGTATTTTGTGTGCATGAATTTTGACTTGAACATATGTTTGTGTGCCACATGCACACAGTGTCCCTGGAACTGAACTACAGACAGTTGTGAGCTATCACATGGGTGCTGGGAATTGAACTTAGGACCTCCAGAAGAGCAGGCAGTGCTCTCAACATCTGACCCAGTTTTTTTGGGTCCTCTTCAGTATTTTCAAATGTTCCTACATTATATATAGTCCCTATTCATCATGAGATGGTCAGTATCTCAGATTCAGGGGCCAATCCTGTTTGCTGTGTGTGGATCATTTGTCATCTGAATGTAGGTTTAGTAAAGGTAAGACCTTCCTATTTAGTGTGTATTCACTGATATGTGTAACACATATGCCACAGTCTGTTCTGTTTCCCCCACAGTTTATATTTAAACTTCTGCATTCTAGGCAAGCACTCTACCACTGAGCTGTTTTGTGCGTGTCCTGGTTCTTAACTCTTAGTTCAAAGGGATGAATTGGTGAAGAAAAATACCCTAGGGTGGCTGAGCTTACTAAACATTCTTCTCACTAGTTTGGAAAGTGGGTTAGAGTGTAAGAGTGCAGAGTTCAGACGTTATCACTCCAAAAGTTGCACAATTTTTCCTAGTCCTAGCCTAGAGCTTAAAAAAGTAGATTTTTAAAAAAGCAAGACTAACTTAATTCACTACAGAGTTTATGGGTGTTTTGTGATCAGAAAATGTACTCGGTTGCAAGAGTTTTAATTTTAGTTTTTGACTTTTGCATGTTGATGGGTAGTCTTAAAATAAGGCAAGTTTCAGCTTACCCGAAACTTTTTGATAGGTATTCTTTCTATTAAACTGATTGTTTTGGTGGTGTTGAAAATTGTAGACTAATTGTTTTGCTCTTTCTTCCTCTCTCTCTCTCTTTTTCTTTCTTTCTTTCTTTCTTTTTTTTTTTTTTTGAGACAAGGTTTCTCTGGAGCCAGTCTGGCCTCAAACTCACAGAGATCCTCCTGCCTCTGCCTCCCAAGTGCTGGGATTAAAGGTGTGTGCCACCACTGCCCAGCCATGACTAATTGTTTCTTTAAAGCTTGATAGGTCACAAAAAGCAGTTGCAGAACTAATGAGAGATGTTTAAAAATTATTGGGTTGTAACCAAAGTGGTGTAAAGCTTATGTGTCAAAGTAATGACATTTTCCATTTCGTTTATCTCTGAAATCCTTTGTACCTTATTTTTATTGTTATTTTAAGTCAGCACACAGTGACAGGGTTTCTAAGTTATGTTTTTTTCACTCTATAATTAAATACTTTAACAAATGTGACTTAAGGGAGAAGAGGTTTACTTTGCTGTGTGGAAAGATGAAGTCCTTGATGATGAAGGAATCATGGCAGAGGGGCATGAGGGAATTAGTCATATCCATCTGTAGTCAAGAAGCAGAGTGGTGACTGCCTGGGCGAGCTCTGTTTACACAGCCCAGGGAACGGCACACCATAGTGGGTTCTTTGACTGAATCTGATCCCTTGTAGTCATGCCCAGAGGTTCTTCTTATCAAGGTGACAATTGAGATCCACTGGCATAATTTTGTTTTGGCATTTTCATACACACATATATCATGTTGTCTTTTCTACACATGTCTTATTTTTTCATCTCTCTGCTTTTTTCTTTTCTATTGCCATTTGTCTTTCAACTTTAATTGTTGTTGTTTGTTTGTGTACTCCTGAGGCTTGAAACCTGAGCCTCCTGCATGGTAGGCAAGAGCCATACCACTGAGTTTATATCCCAGCCTGAGGCCTTTTGTGTTTTCTGTTTTTTAAAAGTGTCCTTTTATTTATTATTAATGATGTGTGTGTATCATGTGTATGTGGGTGTGTGTGGAGGTCAGAGGACAGCCTTTGGAAGTTGGTTCTCTCCTTCCTTTGTGGTTCCGGGGCAATCAAACTCAGTCAGACCGGAGCAGCAGGTACTTTTACCTGCTGCCCCTGTTTGAAGTTACTGTTATTTCCTTACCTGACTGTATTAGGAAATTTAAATAGCAATTAGTGAAAATTATTGAATGAAAATAGTATTGCTAGTAAGTATATTTTTCTTTCTATAAAGTTATTAATTTATTGCTTTTCCTAAATTTTATTGTCATGTTCTTTTGATTTTCTTATTCATCTGTCATTGCCTTTAGTATCTTGATACTTTGATAATAAGGGAAAAGACAGGAAGCAGAAAACTAATGGATTGAATTAATTTTCTTTATATTATTTGTTTTTCTTTTTACTTTTTAAAGATTTATTTATTATGTATACAGTGTTCTGCTTGCATGTATGCCTTCATGCCAGAAGAGGGCACCAGATCTCATTATAGATGGTTGGGAGCCACCATGTGGTTGCTGGGAATTGAACTCAGGACTTTGAAGAGCAGCCAGTGCACTTAACTTCTGAGCCATCTCTACAGCTCTTATTTGTTTTTCTTAATAAAATTTATTTTCACAGTTTCTCTCTCTCTCTCTCTCTCTCTCTCTCTCTCTCTCTCTCTCTCTCTCTCTCTCTCTCTCTCTCTCTCTCTCTCTCTCTCTCTCTCTCTCTCTCTGTCTCTCTCTCTCTCTCCCACCCTTCCATATTCTCCTCCCATTGCCATAGACCCCATTCTCCCTAAAGGTCCTTTCCGAAGTCCTTTCTATGTCTTTTGTTAAGTTTGTGACCCACTCAATTTAACCAGGGCTTTCCACATGAGTGTGAAACTATTCTTTGAAGAGTGAACTCAGCAGTGGCTACACAACTTAAAAGACAGTTACTTTCTCTCTCTTCCAGCATTTCTAAGTAGCCAATAGCTCCCCGGGGAGGAATAGGGCTCCTTCATCTGTGTGACTGACTGTCGACAGGCCTAGGAGTCTATGTTCAGATAAATGCACTCGCTCTGAGTTCATGATTGCGACGGCCGAGTCATCATGCCTACACGATAGCATCTCATGGCTCTTCTGCCCACCATCCGGCTGTCATTTCTTTCTGCTCCCTCTTCTATAATGTTCTCTGAGCTACAGAGGGGTGAGGTGAGCATTCTGTTTAGGGTCGGACACTCAACAGTCCCTTGTTCTTAGCATTTTGACCAGATTTTGTGTTTACAGCCATCCACTGCAATAAGAAATTTCCCAGTCACAGCCAAGAACAAAACAGGTATTTAAAAGATTGCTTGACACCTTATCAATTTAATAAAACAATAGTAGTAAGTTTCAGTCAGGACCTATGGCTTTCCCAGACATTAATTTTTGACTAAGTTTATGGAAGAAGGCATGAATTCTTTCCTCTGGATTGGACCTCAGATCCAATCGGAGGACAGCTGGTTACCTCTTATCCCAGTTAGTCGTAACTATCAACTTGATACAACCTAGATGCACCAGAGAAGGAATCTATCAGCAGGATTGCTCTGATTAGACTGACCTGGGACCTATTTGTCATGATTGTCTTGGTTGGTTGTTGATTGATGTAGGAAGACCCAGTCCACTGTGGGTGACACTGTTTCCCGGGAAGGTGTTCTTGGCTGTATAAGAAAGCTACCTAGGGGTGAGTAAGCTTGCTAGCAAACAGCATCCCTCCCCAGTTTCCACTTAAGTTCCTGCTCCAACTTCACTCAGTGATACAGAGTAACCAGTAATCTGAAAAAACCCTTTCCTCTCTTATATTACTTTTGGTCTAGAGTATTTCATGACCACAACAGACATGAAACTATAACATACCCATAAGTCAAGCTACTACTGTATCAGTGGGCACATCTTGCCTGATAGGCTGATATTGTTTACTCAGCTGGGTAAAACTGGTTGATGAGTATTCCCCCCTATAGCCTTCACTGCACATTCTGGAACTATGTATAAAAGCCAGCAGGGAAGGAGCTCTAGTTTAGTTCCATATTGGTTTTTCTATGAGCTATAACCAGTGTGTGTGGTGTCGTCAGCATTAGGGTATTCCCGGCTAGTTCTGTGGGCAATCAAGAGCAGCTGCAACAGCCTGTACTGTTCTGCATCCTCTAAGCTCCTCCTGAAC
The DNA here is from genome assembly GCF_014885135.2 of Alexandromys fortis. Taxonomy (NCBI): domain Eukaryota; kingdom Metazoa; phylum Chordata; class Mammalia; order Rodentia; family Cricetidae; genus Alexandromys; species Alexandromys fortis. The sequence continues at coordinate 6,171,947 of NW_026067976.1, read as the reverse complement.
AACGGCTAATAGGGAGCCATCCCACGCCTGCCCCGGGATTTTCACTCCATCACTCATGGCTTGTGGGTACATATGTTTTTGTTTTCTCTGTTTCTTATTATGGTAAAATATATGAATATAAAGTTTACCTTTTTAGTGCAAAGTTAACTAAATATTTTACATACTCATTTATTGATTTTGTTCTTAACAAACCAAGGCAAGGTGTTTAGTAACACAGGCCGTATTGATGAACTCTGGTTTTGCTGACTTTGCTTTCAGTAAGGTGGAAGGGAAACCAAAGGTGATTCCTGACGTCAGCCTCAGGCCTCCATATGGACAGATGTGTACACACATGCAAACCACTCCAAAATAGGAAAATAGAAATAAAATAACAAGTTAAAAGGTTAAAGCCACAAAGCATAAATTTTGTAGTTTTATATCTTAAAACTCTGGTTTCTGCTTTGAATGAATACTTTTCCTTATGAAGAGAATTTGACTCATGAAGAAACTTTTACCTTTTCCTTTATTCATTTTGGGAACAAAATTGTTTTCATGGTGGTGTGTAATCTTTCTGACATTTATTTAAGCCTAGGTGTTTGGTATTTGACAGGACATAGAGGGTAACATAGAGCATGCATGGCTAGTTCTCTCTTTATGCTAACAGCGTGTTTCTAGTTGAGGTCCTCTTCAGGACCGTTTTTCAAGCCTGGTCTTAATTTTCTCTGCTGCATTGGAAGAGAAAAATTAAAATCACTTTCCTCGTTGGTTTTCCAGTGAAGCCCTGATACTATTAGTAAGACACAAGGACTTCAAGCAGTCTTGAGACAGAAATAACACTGTGTAATCTGGCACAGCATAGTAAGACTTAGGTCTAAAAGAGACTCTGTATGCCCTAGTTCAGGACATACAAAGTGTTAGCAAACTGCCCTCAAAGCGATTGCTCCTCTGGTTCAAGACATATAATACAAATATAGAATGTAAGTTTGGAAAAGTCCAAACTGGGTAGATCCCCCCCCCTTTCTTGAGCCAGGGCCTCACTATGTAGTTCTGGTTGGTGTGCAGTCGCTATGTAGACCAGTCTGGCCTCAAAGTCACAGAGATTGGCCTGCCTCTCAAGTGCTGGGGTCAAAGGTGTGAACCCTTTGCCCAGCCTTTCTTGGAGTTTTAAAAACTTTATTTAACAGATAGTCATGTGAGTTTAAATGACAGTGAAATTCCATTCATCTTCCGGTTACTAATTATTGGCCTATGGTGATTTTTAATGTCATAGAATCGAGTTTCAACAGGACACTTAAAAAGTCAAGAAAATTAGTTTGATATTCACCTGACCATACAACATGAATCTTGAAAGAATTTTCCTAGAAAATATTTTGATTAGGACCCCTGTTGGGTAGCTCTCGACCTCCCGTCACACCAGGTCCAATGGCTCCTATGCCCTCTCCTGGACTCTTGTGTGCATCATACCTGCCCTTCACATATGCATACTAAACAAGCAAATAAACACACAAACAAAAAACCCGGAAAACTTACATTTTTAAATTAAAAAAATCTAGCTTTCAATTGTAAAATATGATAATTGAACAATGGTTTAATCAGCTACTGAATAAAACTACATTTCTAGTAGAAGCTGTTTAGCAGTTGTGCATATTAAAAGCATCCTGGAAGCGCAGTAGCTGCGGCAGGTCTGCCAGAGAAAGCTGATTTTGATACTCTCTTCTTTTGAAACAGGGGAGCTTTCATTTTCAGATCGCTATTATTGTGACTTGCCTGGTGCTTTCTTCAATGAAATTTTCTTAAGTCCATCATTTCTTGAGATTTGTTTTCCTGCCACTCAGTAATATTTAGCTAGAGCTCTAGGAGAGACCATATATTGAAAAGGGAATTCTAGTTCTCATGAGGTTTTGCTGGAAAGAATGTTTTATTCCCTGAAGAACTTATGATTGAAAAGTCATGTGAACATCTTCTATGCTTTGGAGACTTAACTTATTGCATAATAATAATGACTGCTCTCATTACATACAATTTTGGAAGTGCTCTTTGATTGTTATGCTTTGTGGTAAAATTAATGTTCTTTGATATTTTTGCTTCAAATGTCCTGTTGAATTTTGTAGAGAGCGTTTTCCTGATTCCGTTGAACATGTTCAAAAGTAATGGATTAATGAATATTTTATTATAAAATTTAATAAAATTATTGTTTGCTATTTTTCACCAAGGAAAATAGTGTTAATACCATGAGCACTGTTTTAGCTCATGTAAATATCACTGTCTCTCTTAATGACCTCAGTATTTAACACTGTTAAGGAGTGTCTATTAAGTGTATATCTATGTATATTTAGGCAATTATTATATGGGGCTGGATTGATTAATAAATTTAAAAGTAAGCAAAATATGAAAATATAATTCTTAGTTTTAGCCTTGGGAAAAAATGGTGATAATATGTAGGGGAGATAGTTAGATAGGTAGGTGGGTAGATAGAGAAAAAAAGAGAGAGACAGAGACAGACAGATTGATTTTGATTTATATGAAGGCCCTGTAATGACTTGTGCATGAAGTATCCCTTAAAAGGTTTGAAATATTAAAGTATTGGTCCCCAGGTGGTGTATCCAATCATTGAGCGGTAATAGAATCATGACAGCTCTGACTTAATTAGCAGACCAATCTGTTGATAGACTCATAATTTGATGGCATTATTGGGAAGTGGTGAAAACTTTTGAAGTGAGGCCCTGTTAGGGAAAGTAGGTCACAAGGGTATGTCCTTTGGGGAACAGGATTATGTCTTGTCCTAGATCCCTCTGTATATTCTGTGCTTGCCTATGGCTAAGAGGTGAGCATTTTCCTTTGACAAGTGCTAGAGACTAACTATTCAAATATATGAGTCTATGGGGTCATTTTCATTCCAACAACCATACCGCATGAGAGAGAACATGCACTGTGTACTTTTGAGTCTGGGTCACCTTGTTTAATAGAATAGTTTTCAGATCCATCTATTTCCTGCAAATTTCATAGTGTTTCTTTTTCTAGAGTTACTATTTTTTAAGTGTGTGTGTGTGTGTGTATGTGTGTGTGTGTGTGTGTGTGTGTGTGTAGTGTAGTGTTTGTAGAGGCCAGAGGTAACAGATTCGTGTACAACTGAAAGTACAGGCAGTTGGGAGCTGAGTGTGGCCAGAGCCTGAACTCAGGTCCTCTGGAAGAAAAGTATGTGCTCTTAACCATTGAGCCCTCTCTCCAGCCTCCAATTTCATTTTTCTCTCCGGCTGGGTGTATACAGTTTTCAGTAACCACCCACGTGCTGATAGACCTCTAGGCTGCTCCTGTTTTTTTGCTGTTGTGAGTAGTGCAGTACTGACGTGGATGTGCAAATCTCTTTGTGGGAGGTTGTAGTCCTTTGGGTGTGTGCATAGGAGAGGAATGGCAGCAGCATCTGATATTTCTGGCTTTGTTTTTTCAAGAAACCTTCATATCTACTTTCCTGATGCCTGCACCAGCTTACATACTAACCAGCAGTACAAGGTTTCCTTTGTGGTAATATCTTTGTCAGCCATGTCGTCAGTTTTCTTGATGATAGTCATTCTGACAGGGGGAGATGGAAGCTCAAAGTAGTTTTTAAAAAGTTATTTATTCCTTGACTCTGCCTCCTGTGCAGGGCATGGGAGCTGACCCTCCCTTTACCAACTGCAGCACTCAGGAAGTGGACCCTGTGTCTCACCTGGGCAGCACAGCAGAGCTGACCCTGTTGACTGGTACAGCTGAACTGGCCCCTAAAGGAGCGCGGGAGGGCTGGTCATGCCCCTCATTTGCCATGTGGTAGTGTGGGCGGGGGGAGAGATACCCCACCAACCCCTCGCTGCCTGTGGTGGGCGGGAGAGCTGCCCCTCACCAGCTGCAGCTCTGGAGCTGGCCCTGATGGTGCAGATGTGGGAGGGCTGACCCTGAGGGTGTGAAAGCAGAACTGGCCCCTGCCCCTTGCTCATTGCCACAAGGGATGAACTGGTCAGGGCAGTGCTGGAGAGCTCATGTGTTTGTGTGTGTGTGTGTGTGTGTGTGTGTGTGTGTTTGTACGGGAGGGAGCTGGCAGGGCTGACCAACTGTGCAACTACCCAGGCCCAGAACCAGGGTTATGAGTTGGCCCATCCATGATTTGCAGGAGCATGTGAAGGGGCCAGTCTCCATGAGTCAGGACAACAATAGGATATCCGAGAGGAGTTCCAGTGAGGGCCCCAGCATCCATAGTGTAGCAGAAACCAGAGGCCTCAAACCAGACCAATCATTCTTCCCAATGAACACTTGCAAGTGAAGATGTAAGGACAAAAGGGTTTACTGCGTGACTTACTGCATCACACTGCAACTTCCATGACAAGAGGTTTTCTTTTTCTTTTTTTTCTCTTAAATTTCATTTTATTTTTGGGGGGCAGCAAGGGCAGAGGGTGGATATGAAGATTGGGGATATGAATGGAATCAAGATGCATGATGCCAAAGACACAGAGTAAAATAAAAGAAAGTTAAAAAATTATTTCTCTACCTATTTTGAAAGTTTTGCCTGCATATATGTCTGTGTACCACTTACTTGTGTGCCTGGTGCCCGTGGATGCCAGAAGAGGGCGTTTAATCCCCTGGGGCTGGAGTTACAGATGATTGTGAGCTGCCATTTGGGGGCATAAATTGAACCTGGGTCTTCTGGAAGAGCAGTCAGTACTCTTAACTGCTTAACTCTTAACTCTCCAGCCCTTTCAAGTAGTTTTTTTTTTTTAAGTATTTTAAAAAAAATATTTCTTGGATTCAAGGTTTCTAAAGCTGAGGGAAACTCCTCAGGCTGCTAAAGATTACCAAATGAAACTACGTCAGTGTCCCCTCCCAGCTCTCCTGGGGTTTATGCTGAGATCGGTCTTCAAGCATTGCTGGTGAATGGTGGGATTAAGAAAGATCATATTGAGTGAGGTTAACGCAGAAACAGAAAGACAAACATCTCACGTTCTCTCTCATCTGAGGTACCTAGCTCCAAATCTTCAGATGTGAGTGTAGTCCTCTCCTCTCATCAAGGAAACTTATGTTTGCAACAGATGGAGACTGTTAGAGAAAGCACACCAGTCAAAACAGAGTTGTGGAGCTCAGCCCTACCTGTCACAGCTACAACACAGCTCCTGCTGCTAAGCTCAGGGGTCATTTTAGAAGAGGGGTGGAAGAATGGTAAGAGCCCGAGGGCCAGGGCGTTTTCAGTGAGGCTGCGTATCCGAGGAACGTCAGAAGCTACACTTCTTAGTGTGGCTGCCTAAACACAAGCTGAACCAGTCATCATGCTAATGTGGATGGGGAAGGCTCAGGAGGCCTCAACCCTATAGAAAGAACTACAGAGTGCTGAGAGGAGGAGAAAGAGTCTTCTCCAAGGAAGAGCACACTCATAAGGCTAGTGGTGAGTCCTGAAGACATACACGCAGCACTATACAGACTGAGCAGATGTATTTATATATTTGGGAACACGCACACATCATGTAACAACAGTTAAAAAAAATAGGCCATGAATTTGAAAGAGGCCAGTGAGGGGCATATGAGAAGGTTTGGAAAGAGGACAGGAAAGAGGAAATGTTGTAACAGTTCCTGTACCTCAATGTAGTTTTATTATGCTTTCTCTGAAGGCTGAGGATATTAAATACTTCAAAAATATTTGTTGGCCATTTGTGTTTCTTCTGTTGAGAACTTTCTGTTCATGACCATATTTATTTTGAATTCAGAGATCTACCTGCCACTACCTCCACAGTGCTGGGGTTAAAATCTTGATCCACTTGATATTTAATTTTTTTTTTTTTTGCAGGAAAGAACACATTTTGGAGACAGGTTAAACAGAGTTTTAATGCCATCCCCATGTCAAAGCAGCTGTGTGAGCTGTAGTGATTATTCCTGTGATCTGTTTGCTCATTTGTAAAATAACCTAACAGTTTTTATCACACACAAGTCTTGTTGAGTGTCAAATGTGTGTCAGTGTAATGGAGGCTAAAATATAGTGCACACAACAATCACATGGGACTGGAGGGATAGCAACCAGAGTAGACTTTGGAATAAAAATGTTGCTATTGGTAAATGGGCAATGATACGCACGCACGCGCGCGCGCACACACACACACACACACACACACACACACACACACACACACACACACAGAGTGACATAGCTCCAAAATATGTGGAACAAAGTCTGACCTGACTGAATGTGGAAACAGCATTGTATTTGCAGTCCCAAGTACATTACTTTCGGTAGTGAGTGGCCCAAGTAGGAATAATACCAGCAGTTTAAAGACTCAACAGTACTATAAACAAATTTGACCTTATAGATATCTGTGGAACCACTTCCATCAGTGGTACAGCACACTCTTCAAGTATAGATAAAACTTGTGTGCACACACTGTAGCCTAGGCTATGTGAAAAGTCAGTAAACTTGAAAGAATTAAAATTATAGAGACTCGTCTAAGGATGTAGCTCAGTGATAGGAAGCTTATCTCACATGTACAAGCCCGGTTCAGTCCTTACTACTGCCTAAAGAAAAAAGAAAAAACTATATGAAGCCTCTGAATATAATAGAATTAAATTGGAAATCAGTGTTAGAAGACATATAGGGAAAATTAGCAAACATAAGACTATTAGTGCACACACTTCAAGTAGCTTGTAGGTTAAAAAGAAATCAAAGGAATTAGGAAATGCTTTGAAAACATACCAAACTTCATAGGATGGTAGTATGCAAAAGAGGGGTGTTCAAGAAGAAATATTCTCAAAGCAGGAACCTAACATCCTACCTGAACCAAAGCTCAGATCAGTAGAGAAAGAAACAAAGAGAAAAGGAAAGAAAAGAAAGAGATTAAAAATAGAGGAAATCCACACCTTTAATCCCAGCATTCAGGAGGCTGAGGCAGGCAGGCAGGCAGATCTTGAGTTCGAGGCCAGCCTGGTCCATACAGTGAGTTCCAGGACAGCCAGGGTGACACAGAGAAATGCTATCTCAAAAGACAACAAACAAACAAGACAAAATAAAAAAGGAACTCAACCAAAAGTTGGTTATATGAAAACATAGCTAAAATGACAATAGTTGGATAGATTCATTAAGAAAATAAAAAGAGGCCGGGCGGTGGTGGCGCACGCCTTTAATCCCAGCACTCGGGAGGCAGAGGCAGGCGGATCTCTGTGAGTTCGAGACCAGCCTGGTCTACAGAGCTAGTTCCAGGACAGGCTCCAAAGCCACAGAGAAACCCTGTCTCAAAAAACCAAAAAACCAAAAAACAACAAAAAAAGAGAGATCAAATTATTAAACCATAGAGAAAATATAAATAAATAAAAATAATTATAAGATAATACCCTGAACATCTGTTTGCTAATGAGTTAGATAAGTTAGTTATAATAGACAGTTTTCTGGGAAGATAGAAACTACCAAAATAACTTAAAAAGAGATAGAAAATCAAGTAAGATGTTTAAGTTTTTAATTAGAAAAAGATCCTAAAAGGAAAAGCACAGACTCGATTGCTTTATTGATAAATCCCAACCATTTAAGAAGAATTAATACAAACTCTTTAAGGAACCAGAGAGAAAAGACTTTACATTTCATTCTGCAGTCAGTGATAGCACACTGTAACAAACTCAGGCACAGGCACGAGAAAGCTGCAGACAGTGTCCTTCTGAATACGGCTGGTAAAATTCTCAGCATGACACCAGCAAATAGAAGGTTTAGCAGGATGGAAAAAAAAAAAAAGCATTATACTGTGTCCAGTGGGATTTCTCCTTGAAATGTAAGTCCAACGATTCACTCTAACTTAGGTACTTCCAGACCACACAAAAGAGGTCAATTGATCACGTAATTTCTTGGTGCTAAGTATATATTGGTGAGGACAAAAATAATCCCCTGTTCCCGAGACTTCTTTGAGCTTCTCCCGTTGAAAACAGTGTTCTTTTTTTTTAATATAATTTTTTATTGAAAAAAAAAGATTTCCGCCTCC